>NC_088228.1:27285337-27502837 GCF_036934945.1 Oncorhynchus masou masou
AGAGGACAGAGCCTTGAGAGAATGAAGGAGCCATTTCATGTAGAAAAGCGACGTACCATTTTCCTCTACTAGGAAATGTTCCAGTATATAGAGCCAAGTGTAACAATTCTTATATTCACTATTCTCATGTCATTCACCGCAGAAATCGGTGAACAGTTCAAGGTCCATAAATCACTTTAACCACAATATCAAGCATGGTCCAGCTCAATGCACAGTTTCAAGCCGTAAGTGATTGTACAGATGTAAAGCAGCTATAACCTACACTACATACGTGTTCAGATGTGTTGGTTACGTGTACAGGGGTTCTGTGCTGTATGATAAACAGATTGCTTGACACCCGCTGTCAATAAGTGCATTCCTTTGAAGTGTATTATCTGCTCTCAGATCAGTTCTACTCCAACAGTAATGAGAAGAGGAATCTGTGATAGACAAGCCTGATCATGCTCAAGCACACAGCTAATTTGGGAGATTTACCTGATAGGACGAAACAGGATGTTTTGGTGTGAGGGTTGCCATTGTATCAGCACATTAAAATGTGAAGCACCGGAGTCGATTTACGGAGCTAATGTACTTTGAAGGACCTTGTTCTCTATTATAATTTCCTCTTGACTAGAGAGGCTTGAGATTAGCTGGGGATGGAATGTGACCCCTGTCAATCATTCTTCCCCCAACTGATGTCCCTAACTGATGTTCCTAACCTTAGTTTTAGCTCCTGTCCTGATAGCGTGAGTCTCAACTTTGAGTCCCAGATGACCGTGAGCTGGCGGTATGGAAGGTCAGAGAACATTCCTGGCAGTGGCTGCACCGGCTGCAGAGCTATATGAGGACAAACGGCAATTCACGCGTTAGGAAGCTATTTATTTGATGCGGTGCCATCGACTGAAAATGTTGAGGATTCTTCCGAGGAACAAATTGCCACCACTACTTAAATTGCCCAATCTCCATTAACAATAAAAACTGTAAACAAAAATAATGTTTTTATTCTGAAAAAATATTTATACTTTATGGATGTATAATTATTCAGGATTTTAAAAAAATGTGGTTGCATGTAAACTTCCGTTCAATTGAAGATGAATCCATTCATTTGGAATCACTTCCAAATGGTCAGAATCCGTGGCCTCAGTCATCATCACAGAGCCAGTGTTGTTCATTATCAGAGGTATGAAGGTAAAACAAAAAACATCACATGGTTGTACGAGTCTATGTTCTGAACCAAGTAGTGGATTCAGAACAGGGATTATTGGAGCCATTGTCAGCTTCCCGGCAGAAGCGGGATGCGTGCCAGCCAGTCTCTACACAGTGGCATCAGAGTTCATTAGGATACTGTGGGATGGCTGGAGAGATGGGCATGATAAAAAAACAAAACGGAACATGATGATCAACGGTGCAGAGTGAATAGAACACTGTGCGTGTTGGAGGGGAGGGGACAGACAGGAAGTTTTGAAACAAAATGTTCATTTGGTATTCTTGGTGGTGTTGAAGTGTACTAGCTATCCAATTAATTTAGGTCATTTAGGTACTTTACTTATTTCGCGAATGATGTTTGTCAAGACTTGTGTGGAGGTCCAGAATGACATGCCATGGTCTGATTCTGTTGTGGTATGTCTACTTGCACAGGAATGGTCATATTGACTGATGACCGCACGTGGCTTTGATAAATGCATGTCATCTACTTAACAAATCCAAGATTGGCAACTTGTATAGTTTTGCCTATCTGGTATATGTCAAACTTTTTTTAGACGCTTTAAGCATCATCTACAGTGTAAAAAAAATAACAACAGCTATGGTAGACTGCTTGCATGCAATTATCTCATCTGAAAAACACACCAACAAACATTTTGCATCTTTTCACAGAGGTCAAGTACAGTAGTGAAATGAATCCATCTGTCAGGACGTTAGGGGATGGCCCTCGTTGCACCACTGTAATCTCCGTGACAAGTTAACAACTATCCCTTCTGTATCATATTCGTGGGGCCAATCTGTCTACTTACGTAATTACAACATTACATGTCTCACTCCCCGCCCCACCACCGGGAGCTAGAAACCCATCTATGTGGAGGAGAGAGAGAGAGAGAGAGAGAGAGAGAGAGAGAGAGAGAGGATGGGGGGGGAGATCTCTGACACCCACACTAGCCAAGTACTGTCATTAGATTCTGAGTGAAGGCAAAGTTCAGGAAATCAGCTCTGTTTTTAGGCATAATGGTTTTTAATAGGGATGAGAGGGAGAATGAGGGAGAGAGAGAGAGAGAGAGAGAGAGAGAGAGAGAGAGAGAGAAAGAGAGGTACAGATGTAGATATAGAGAGATGTGGAGGAGAGGAGCAGTAATGAAATGGAGGCCGTTAACAAAGCCGCAAGGGTTTCCAACGTGCTTGAGAATGTCAAAGCTGTAAAAAAAAAAATTACAAATCACATCAGCTGACACGTCACCCTTTTCATCTCTAATTGATTTGATTCTATGATTCTGAGCTCAAACTCATTATGTAACCACTCTGAATCCCCTCTAGTGGTGCACCGAGCCACAACACTACTGTCATTACAGGCTACTCAGTTCAACAACGCTACTGCCATTGTGGTTATTAATCTACAGTAGGCTACAGTAGTCCATTTAATCTATTGTCTTTGTTGAAATGCAACAATCTCTATGACAATGTGTGTGTGTGTGTGTGCGTGCGT
This sequence comes from Oncorhynchus masou masou, assembly GCF_036934945.1. Lineage (NCBI taxonomy): Eukaryota > Metazoa > Chordata > Actinopteri > Salmoniformes > Salmonidae > Oncorhynchus > Oncorhynchus masou. Next base: position 27,288,012 of record NC_088228.1, read on the forward strand.
GCGTGCATATATACTGTGTATGAAGGGGTGGGTGCAGCTGATATGCTCTGAACACGTCTGGGTCAGTCCCGCGCTCGGATTAAAAGCAACTCACTTCCCTTCAATCTTTTCATGTTAAATTAAAGGGCCGCTCAGGAATGTGTGGCAACTGTACCCGGCTCCAATTATTAACCCCAATTTTCTGGGAGCAATGTCCTGGCATAGCTTCCCTCTACCCCTCCCACACCCCTCCAGTTCTTGAGCTGGAGGATCAGGCCAGGCCTCTGAACTATTCGGTTTGTCTCTACAGAAGTGCTTTTCCGCAATGCCCCAGATACATCATCGCATGGCCATTGAACAGCATTGTGCTCGTCCATTAAGTGTAAATATGGTGCAAGCTCACAAAGGGGCAGCTTGAAGAGGGTCAGTCAGTAGTGCGTGGGCCCCCGCCACCATAAATCTAGTTCAGGCCAACACTGAACCTCCCTTGCGCTCAGCTAATGGCGCTGTAATCGCTCGTACCACTTCGTGGGTGGGACAGGAGGGTGTGGAAAGCATTACTCAATTGTTTCCAAGCCCAGAGTCCAACGGGCCTGAACTAATCACGTCCACTTTTTGTCTTTTCCTATCTGAAAGTGTTTCAGTCAGATAGAACAGGAGCAGAAATTGGCCAACCATTTTAACTAAAGACATTTCGCTTGTCAAGATATTGACATTAATCTATGTCCATATTCCACCCACTGCAGCCCAGTGATAATATCCATATGAATAATATATACATACCCACACAGGTCTGTGAGGGATGGTCATCCCTGCCTCTGCCTGCTCCGGGGGTGCATACGAAATGGAACATCGGGCTCTGGTCAAAAGTAGTGCACTATATAGGGAATAGGGTGCCATTTTGGACACAGTCCCTCGCTGGATTGGAATGGATCTCATTGTTTCTTATTGTCTAACAGCTGGAGCTTTAGCAGCAGCCCAGAGACCTGCAATACTAATGCCTCTATAAAGCAGTAAATGGCAGTAAATTCATATTCATATTTTGTTACCGGGGATGTGCTGGACCTAGGAAGTCCTCCTAGTCATTATAGGCTAGTAAGTGGTTCCTGTATGATTATGTTGGAAACCTGGTGTTTTACAGCATGTATTAAACCTACAGAAACATGTTGAAGACATGGACCTAACGTCTCTAGGGAGTGCACTGCACATGCACTGCATTCGTAAAGTATTCAGACCCCTTGCCCTTTTCCATATTTTGTTACATTACAGCCTTATTATAAAGTGGATTTAATTGTTTTCTACATGCAATACCCCTTAAAAAACATTATTATTTTACTATCTTGCGATTGTATAAAATTAAAAAACTGAAATATCACATTTACATAAGTATTCAGATGCTTTACTCAGTACTTTGTTGAAGCACCTTTGGCAGCGATCACAGCCTCGAGGTATCTTGGGTATGACACTACAAGCTTGGTACACCTGTATTTGGGGAGTTTCTCCCATTCTTCTCTGCAGATCCTCTCAAGCTCTGTCAGGTTGGATGCAGAGCATCTCTGTACAGCTTTTTTCAGGTCTCTCCAGAGATGTTTAAATTCTTGGCTCGAGCTGGGCCACTCAAGGACATTCAGAGACTTGTCTCAAAGACACTCATGCGTTGTCTTGGCTGTGTGCCTAGGGTCGGAACAGGTTCGCATCAAGGATCTCACTGTACTGTACTCCCAGTCCATGCCAGCATAATGCTGCCACCACCTTGCTTCACCATAGGGATGGTGCCAGGATTCCTCCAGACATGACTCTTGGCATTCAGGCCAAAGAGTTCAATCTTGGTATCATTAGACAATAGACTCTTGTTTCCCATGGTCTGAGAGTCTTTAGGTGCCTTTTGGCAAACTCCAAGCAGGCTGTCGTTCCTTTTACTGAGGAGTGGCTTCCGTCTGGCCCCTCTACAATAAACGCCTGATTGGTGGAGTGCTGCAAGAGATGGTTGTTCCTCGGGAAGGTTCTCCCAACTCCACAGAGGAACTCTAGAGCTCTGTCAGAGTGACCAACGGGTTCTTGGTCACCTCCCTGACCAAGGCCCTTCTACCCCGATTGCTCAGTTTGGCCAGGCAGCAAGCTCTAGGAAGAGTCTTAGTGGTTCTAAACTTCTTCCAATTAAGAATGATGGAGGCCACTGTGTTCTTGGGGACCTTCAATGTTGCAGAAATTGTTTGGTACCCTTCCCCAGATTTGTGCCTCGACACAATCCTGTGTCAATCCTGGGACCTTTTATAGACAGGTGTGTGCCTTTCCAAATCATATCCAATTAGTTGAATTTATCACAGGTGGACTCCAATCAAGTTGTAGAAACGTCTCATGGATGATCAATGGAAACAGGATTTCTATTGTTTTTATTATTATTATTTTGCCAAAAAAATCTAAACCTGTTGTCAGGATTTGGCCAGGGTTGTTCCGGGTTTTGGTCACTAGATGCCCCCATTGTGCTTTTTGACCTTATGTTTTTTCCCTTGTTCCCCATTATTATTTGCACCTGTGCCTCGTTTCCCCTGATTGTATTTAAACCCTTAGTTTCCCTCAGTTCTGTGCTCTGTGTTTGTATGTTAGCACCCAGCCCTAGTGTTCTGTGTATTCTTGTCGATTCCGGTGGATGCTCTTGTGGAATTCTGTTTTTGTTTTTGAGTATCTCTTGAGGCTTTTTTGTGCTATTCCTACCACCTTTTGGATTTGCCATTTTTGTATTGAAGGACTTCTCCTTTTTACTTTATTAAATACACCGTCTTAAGTACTGCTGTGTCTGCCTCATCTTCTGGGTTCTGCTGACTATTCGTGGCTCAGTTGGTTAAGTGACTGTTTCTCACTCCGGAGACCCAGGTTCGTAACCGGGTCCTGACACCTGTTTTAGCCATTATGGGGTATTGTGTGTAGATTGATGAGGATTTAAAAAAAATATAATTTTCTTTAGAATAAGACTGTAACAAAATGTGGAAAAAGTCTAGGGGTCTGAATACTTTCTGAATCCACTGTATGTACTCCAATGTAGCAGATGCCATACATTTTACACTTATAGGCCTATATCATCATAACCACATATGGCAAGTGTAGTGTCATTCTGCCATAGTAATAAAGGGGTACCACACAGGACGGTAATTATTGTGATTTAACTGCACATGTCTGGCAATGTGAGAAGACACAGGGTCATCAATCATTATCAATGCACATGTCCACAGGATCAATCACCATCACAGTGAAGTAGACAAAACACCAAACATCAGAGATAAACCCCTGCTTTGAGCTCCCTGCTTGGGTAATTACATGTTTCCCATTGAATATCCAGCGAGGCTGCCTTTTGACATATTGTTTACAGTTTAAATTTTTGATGTCTCTAAACCAGTGGGACCTTTGTATGTGGAGACATTTCCCTTGCAGCATTGCCATGCAGGTACGTGTGTCCCAGTAATATGCCTGCCGGGGCCATCGGGATGGCCAATTGCCCAGTGATTTGCGATATGGCCTGAATTACTGCAAGGGGCTATGCATAGAATTCCTAATCCGAGCCAATTAAATCACATAGCATCTCTCCCCTGCCTGCAGATTTATCCCTCACACACAACCCTGTTAAGCTGAATGGTGGGCAACTCCCGTTCACTCAGACCCTCTCCCAACGGAGTTACCAACAGAGTCTCCAAACAGAATTACTGCTCCCTACAACCATTGGCTGACCCACTGAATCATATAAGCTGTCACTCCCACTGGTTTGTGGTTGGTTCCCAATACACAGCCAAAACAACAGGTCTAAAGAAAATAATGATTTATGCCATGTAGCCCTGACATCTGTACCTATGAAACGTTTAGAAAAAATCCTTCAAGAACAAATGATCTCTGATCTCTCATCCCCATTAGACTTAAACCAATTGACCTACCATGCCTCCAAGGTGTTTATAATGCGCTACTGGTCATGCTGAACAATATCTACCAACATTTAGAAAATGCAAATAGCCTAGTCGGGGCGGCAGGGTACCCTAGTGGTTAGAGCGTTGGACTAGTAACCGGAAGGCTGCAAGTTCAAACCCCCAAGCTGACAAGGTACAAATCTGCCGTTCTGCCCCTGAACAGGCAGTTAACCCACTGTTCCTACGCCGTCATTGAAAATAAGAATTTGTTCTTAACTGACTAGTTAAATAAAGGTAAAATAAAAATAAAAAAAAATGTGAAAATTGTATTCATTGACTTCAGTAGCATGTTTAACACCATCCAACCCCACCTACTGGTGAATAAGCTGGTGACTTTGGGTGTCAACTCTCTACTGACCAAGTGAATTAATAGTGTCCTTGTGAATCGTACTCAACAAGTGAAGTTCAACTCGACCACCTCTACATCTAGAACGGTGAATACGGGAGCCCCTCTAGGTTGCATACTCTAACGGATACTGTACACACTGTACATAAATGATTTTCAGGCCTCTGACTCAGCTCACAGATTTTTTAAATATGCAGATGACACCACTGTTGTGGGTTTCCTTCACCCAGACCAAGCCTCTCCAAGGTTTTGACCACAAAATTCATCCATTGGTGTGCAGATAACTTTCTTGAAATAAACGTTAAGAAAACAAAAGAGATAGAAATTGATTTCAGAAGAAACAAAACTTCACTACGCCATACGAAGATCAATGGGGAATCAGTCGATAGAGTGACCACAAATAATTACCTGGGAATCGAAATAGACAATAAACTGAAATTTAATGACTGTGCTTTTGCAAAGATAAAGAAATTGCAACAGAGAATGTTTTTTTTTTTTTATGTAAACTGAACCATTTGAATGTCGACTGCCATAAATCTGTCCTGCAGAGTGTGCTGTCCTTTGGTCTGATATGCGTGTTTGGAAACATGCGAGTGCAAGACCTAGTCAAGCTTCAGCGCTTGATTAAGACAACGGGAAGGATAATTGGTATAGACCAAGAATCAGTCACACAACCTGTACACAAACTCATCATCCGAAAACTTGAAAGTATTTTACAGGACAGCACTCATCCCCTTCACTCAACATTTTATCACAGCAGCAGCTGGACAAGAGGAAAGAGACTTCTTCAAAATGACATTTAAACAGATAGATATGGGGACTCTTTAATTCCAACAGCCATTAGGTTGTATAATAGATAGTCTGTTGGTCCCTCGAGTATACAGCATATTACACATTCATTTTAAATGTGTAGATTTAGCACTTTGAATGAATTATATTGTGTAGTTCCTGTGTTTTCATGTTTTATGTACTGTCTTTTTAAGAACATGTCCAAGTTCATTTCCCCCTTGAGGGATAATGAATCTGCATCTCTCTGGAGCCCCACGATTCCTGGCCAGTGACAATGCTAACTAGACCACAAAGAGGAGTGTTTACTGTAGTATATCTCGCTGCGTTGGTATGGTTGATTCCATACCAACTGAGACTCCACTGAGACTGGACCAAGTCAAGTGTTTATGAGCCATCTACTCATCCTGCCAAATAATGAAACACACAGTTTTAGATTGTAATGGATGGAGAGACTCCGAGTTAAATCAAAACACTATCCTTTATGCAACTGTTTTATGACTATATAATGATTCCCCATTGATATAATTTAAGAAGGCAGTATAAGTATCTGACAGATACTTATACATTCAGTATGTATAATAATAATAATTCACATAATGTGTAAACATGGACACCAATGATGATAAATGTCCTAGGATCCACCCTGATATTCAACACTCATCTTGTATCCAACTTACTGCTCTTCATTCAGTGGTATATTCATTCTGCTCACACAGTCTCTCTCTCTACCCAGTCTGCTGGCAACATTAGGACTAACAGTCAATATAGTTACACCACAACACATACACCCTTATTGACGTTGTATTTGTTTGGTAGAATCTAATTATCATCTGAAAAAGACAGACGGATTGATAATGGTGTATACAAGTATTTATTTTATATCTCGATTTGCCTCCAAAATTATCTTTGATTATTACTGTGTTGATTCCACTCTCATCATACCAACAACAATAAACATATGTTCCTTCCGCCTGTCTCCGGGTACAGTAAACCAAGTAACTCTTGCATAAACGACAGAGCCTTTTCCAAGAAAAGAGAAATTTAATTAATTTCAACCGTCTTCAATTTAATTCGACTTTATTAACAACAAGAGGCCTTTGTGTTTGTCACGACTTCCACCGAAGTTGGTCCCTCCTTGTTCGGGCGGCGTTCGGCGGTCGAAGTCACCGACTTTCTAGCCATCGCTGATCCTCTTTTCATTTTCCTTTGGTTTTGTCTTGTCTTGTATCACACCTGGTCTCAATTCCATCAATTACATGTTGTATATTTAACACTCTGTTCCTCCTCATGTGTTTGTTGGTGATTGTTATTTGTAAGTGTTTGTGCACGTTTGTCCTGGCGTGCGTATGGTACTGTAACAATTTGTTATGTTTCCCGGTGAGTTTTTTCCCCAGTTTTCTCTCCTGCGTCTGACTTCTCTGCCGCCAATACGCACCCCCTTACAGTGTTGGACCTTATTTCTTCCTATTTAAGGAATAAGAGGTAGCCCTACCTGTTTGACAGATGAAATTAGGCTACAAGCTGCAATATCCATAGATTTGTCAGTCAATTCCTCCACCCACTATGCACTTTTTAAATAGCCTACCTCCATGTCAGTGAAACGCCGTTAAGTTAAAACCAACACTCAAATTGAGGGGATGTAAGAGAGTATGCCATAGGCCTAACTTTTATTAAAGAAAATGGCAAAAAGCACAGGCCTACCCCTTGTTAGCTTAACCTGTTTGGGATAGGGGGCAGCATTTTCACGTTTGGATGAAAAGCGTATCCAGAGTAAACTGCCTGCTACTCAGGCCCAGTTACTAATATATGCATAGTATTAGTAGATTCATATAGAAAACACTCTGAAGTTTCTAAAACTGTTTGAATGTTGTCTGTGAGTATAACAGAACTCATATGGCAGGCAAAAACCTGAGAAAAATCCAACCAGGAAGTGGGAAATCTGAGGTGTGTAGTTTTTCAACTCATTTCCTATCAAATTTACAGTGTCTATGGGGTTGAATTGCACTTCCTAAGGCTTCCACTAGATGTCAACAGTCTTTAGAACCTTGTTTGATGCTTCTACTGTGAAGGAGGGGGGAATGGGAGCTGAATGAGTCAGTGGTCTGTCAGAGTGGCATGCGCTGGTCACGCCTGTTCATGTGAGAGTTAGCTTGCATTCCATTGCATTTCTGAAGACAAAGGAATTCTCCGGTTGGACCATTATTGAAGATTTATGATAAAAACATCCTAAAGATTGATTCTATACACCGTTTGAAATAGAGCTTTTCTTCTGAACTTTAGCCTGGACCTGCCCGCGCATCGTGAGTTTGGATTTGTGAACTGAACGAGCTAACAAAAGGAGGTATTTGGACATAAATGATGGACTTTATCGAACAAATCAAACATTTATTGTGGAACTGGGATTCCTGGGAGTGCATTCTGATGAAGATCATCAAAGGTAAGTGAATATTTATAACGATATATGTTTTTTTAAATTTGACACAGCGGTTGCATTAACCTGTTGAAACTCTGGGGGCGCTATATCATTTTTGGATAAAAAGACGTGCCTGTTTTAAGCGCAATATTTTGTCACAAAAAGATGCTTGACTATGCATATAATTGGTAGCTTTGGAAAGAAAACACTCTGACGTGTCCAGAACTGCAAAGATATTCTCTGTGCGTGTCCTAGAACGTGAGCTACAGGCAAAACCAAGATGAGACGGCATCCAGGAAATGAGCAGGATTTTTGAGGCTCCGTTTTCCATTGTCTCCTTATATGGCTGTGAATGCGAGAGGAGTGAGTCTGCCCTTTCTGTCGTTTCCCCAAGGTGTCTGCAGCATTGTGACGTATTTGTAGGCATATCATTGGAAGATTGACCATAAGAGACCACATTTACCAGGTGTCCGCCCGGTGTCCTGCGCCGAAATTGGTGCTCAAAAGTCAGCTGCAAGTATTTTTCCATGGAATTCAGAGAAGAAAGCAGGCTTCCACGAACGATATATCAATGAAGAGATATGTGAAAAAACACCTTGAGGATTGATTCCAAACAACGTTTGCCATGTTTCGGTCGATATTATGGAGTTAATTCGGAAAAAGTTTGACGTTGTAGGTGACTGAATTTTCGGTTAGTTTCGGTAGCCAAATGTGATGTACAAAACGAAGCGATTTCTCCTACACAAAGACGCTTTCAGGAAAAACTGCACATTTGCTATGTAACTGAGAGTCTCCTCATTGAAAACATCCGAAGCTCTTCAAAGGTAAATGATTTTATTTATTTGGTTATCTGGTTTTTGTGAAAATGTTGCGTGCTAAATGCTACTCAAAATGCTAAGCTAGCTTAGCATACTCTTACACAAATTAGTGAATTGCTATGGTTCAAAAGCATATTTTGAAAATCTGAGATGACAGTGTTGTTAAGAAAACGCTAAGCTTGAGAGTAGGCGCATTATTTTCATTTTATTTGCGATTTTCAGAAATCGTTAACGTTGCGTTATGCTAATGAGCCTGAGGCTTTAGTCACGATCCCGGATCCGGGATGGGGAGTTTCAAGAGGGTTAAGGAGAAGTATATCTCTAATTCTGTGCATAACACTTGTATCTTATATTAAAGTTTATGATGACTATTTCTGTAAATTGAAATGGCTCTATGCAAATCACTGGATGTTTTGGAAGCAAAACATTACTGAACGTAACGCGCCAATGTAAACTGAGATTTTTGGACATGAATATGAACTTTATCGAACAAAACATACATGTATTGTGTAACATGAAGTCCTATGAGTGTCATCTGATGCAGATCATCAAAGGTTAGTGATTCATTTCCTCCAGCATCTTCACAAGGTCCTTTGCTGTTGTTCTGGGATCGATTTGCACTTTTCGCACCAAAGTAAGTGCATCTCTAGGAGACATGTCTCCTTCCTGAGCGGTATGATGGCTGCGTGGTCCCATGGTGTTTATACTTGCGTACTATTGTTTGTCCAGATGAACATGGTACCTTCAAGCATTTGGAAATTGCTCCCAAGGATGAACCAGACTTGTGGATGTCTACAATTGTTTGCCTGAGGTCTTGGCTGATTTATTTTGATTTTCCCATGATGTCAAGCAAAGAGGCACTAAGTTTCAAAAACGTCTTATGGCTGCAGGGGCAGTATTGAGTAGCTTGGATGAATAAGAAACCCAGAGGTGCCCAGAGTAAACGGCCTGCTCCTCAGTCCCAGTTGCTAATATATGCATATCATTAGTATATTTGGATAGAAAACACTCTGAAGTTTCTATAACTGTTTGAATGATAAGTGTGAGTATAACAGAACTCATATGGCAGGCAAAAACCTGAGAAAATTCCAAACGGGAGGTGGGAAAGTTTTTGAAAGATTTGTAGTATTTGAACTCAGCCCCATCAAATACAATGGGATATCGGTTATGTTGCACTTCCTAGGGATTCCACCCTATGTCAACCGTCTTTAGAAACTTGAATGAGGCTTCTACTGTGATGTGGGGCTGGATGAGAGCTCTTTGACTCAGTGGTCTGGCAGAGAGCCAGGTCAGGGTCACGTGCATTTCATATGAGAGTTAACTGCGTTCCATGGCTTTTCTACAGATAATGGAATTCTCCGCTTGGAACGTTATTGAAGATTTATGATAAAAACATCCTCAAGATTGATTATATACTTCGTTTGAAATGTTTCTACGACCTGTAATATTTACATTACATTTAAGTCATTTAGCAGACGCTCTTATCCAGAGCGACTTACAAATTGGTGAATTCACCTTCTGACATCCAGTGGAACAGCCACTTTACAATAGTGCATCTAAATCATTAAGGGGGGGTGGTGAGAAGGATTACTTATCCTATCCTAGGTATTCCTTGAAGAGGTGGGGTTTCAGGTGTCTCCGGAAGGTGGTGATTGACTCCGCTGTCCTGGCGTCGTGAGGGAGTTTGTTCCACCATTGGGGGGCCAGAGCAGCGAACAGTTTTGACTGGGCTGAGCGGGAACTGTACTTCCTCAATGGTAGGGAGGCGAGCAGGCCAGAGGTGGATGAACGCAGTGCCCTTGCTTGGGTGTAGGGCCTGATCAGAGCCTGGAGGTACTGCGGTGCCGTTCCCCTCACAGCTCCGTAGGCAAGCACCATGGTCTTGTAGCGGATGCGAGCTTCAACTGGAAGCCAGTGGAGAGAGCGGAGGAGCGGGGTGACGTGAGAGAACTTGGGAAGGTTGAACACCAGACGGGCTGCGGCGTTCTGGATGAGTTGTAGGGGTTTAATGGCACAGGCAGGGAGCCCAGCCAACAGCGAGTTGCAGTAATCCAGACGGGAGATGACAAGTGCCTGGATTAGGACCTTCGCCGCTTCCTGTGTGAGGCAGGGTCGTACTCTGCGGATGTTGTAGAGCATGAACCTACAGGAACGGGCCACCGCCATGATGTTGGTTGAGAACGACAGGGTGTTGTCCAGGATCACGCCAAGGTTCTTAGCGCTCTGGGAGGAGGACACAATGGAGTTGTCAACCGTGATGGCGAGATCATGGAACGGGCAGTCCTTCCCCGGGAGGAAGAGCAGCTCCGTCTTGCCGAGGTTCAGCTTGAGGTGGTGATCCGTCATCCACACTGATAGATGTCTGCCAGACATGCAGAGATGCGATTCGCCACCCGGTCATCAGAAGGGGGAAAGGAGAAGATTAATTGTGTGTCGTCTGCATAGCAATGATAGGAGAGACCATGTGAGGTTATGACAGAGCCAAGTGACTTGGTGTATAGCGAGAATAGGAGAGGGCCTAGAACAGAGCCCTGGGGGACACCAGTGGTGAGAGCGCGTGGCGAGGAGACAGATTCTCGCCACGCCACCTGGTAGGAGCGACCTGTCAGGTAGGACGCAATCCAAGCGTGGGCCGCGCCGGAGATGCCCAACTCGGAGAGGGTGGAGAGGAGGATCTGATGGTTCACAGTATCGAAGGCAGCCGATAGGTCTAGAAGGATGAGAGCAGAGGAGAGAGAGTTAGCTTTAGCAGTGCGGAGCGCCTCCGTGATACAGAGAAGAGCAGTCTCAGTTGAATGACTAGTCTTGAAACCTGACTGATTTGGATCAAGAAGGTCATTCTGAGAGAGATAGCGGGAGAGCTGGCCAAGGACGGCACGTTCAAGAGTTTTGGAGAGAAAAGAAAGAAGGGATACTGGTCTGTAGTTGTTGACATCGGAAGGATCGAGTGTAGGTTTTTTCAGAAGGGGTGCAACTCTCGCTCTCTTGAAGACGGAAGGGACGTAGCCAGCGGTCAGGGATGAGTTGATGAGCGAGGTGAGGTAAGGGAGAAGGTCTCCGGAAATGGTCTGGAGAAGAGAGGAGGGGATAGGGTCAAGCGGGCAGGTTGTTAGGCGGCCGGCCGTCACAAGAAGCGAGATTTCATCTGGAGAGAGAGGGGAGAAAGAGGTCAGAGCACAGGGTAGGGCAGTGTGAGCAGAACCAGCGGTGTCATTTGACTTAGCAAACGAGGATCGGATGTCGTCGACCTTCTTTTCAAAATGGTTGACGAAGTCATCTGCAGAGAGGGAGGAGGGGGGGGGGGAGGAGGATTCAGGAGGGAGGAGAAGGTGGCAAAGAGCTTCCTAGGGTTAGAGGCAGATGCTTGGAATTTAGAGTGGTAGAAAGTGGCTTTAGCAGCAGAGACAGAGGAGGAAAATGTAGAGAGGAGGGAGTGAAAGGATGCCAGGTCCGCAGGGAGGCGAGTTTTCCTCCATTTCCGCTCGGCTGCCCGGAGCTCTGTTCTGTGAGCTCGCAATGAGTCATCGAGCCACGGAGCGGGAGGGGAGGACCGAGCCGGCCTGGAGGATAGGGGACATAGAGAGTCAAAGGATGCAGAAAGGGAAGAGAGGAGGGTTGAGGAGGCAGAATCAGGAGAAAGGTTGGAGAAGGTATGAGCAGAGGGAAGAGATGATAGGATGGAAGAGGAGAGAGTAGCGGGGAGAGAGAGCGAAGGTTGGGACGGCGCGATACCATCCGAGTAGGGGCAGTGTGGGAAGTGTTGGATGAGAGCGAGAGGGAAAGGGATACAAGGTAGTGGTCGGAGACTTGGAGGGGAGTTGCAATGAGGTTAGTGGAAGAACAGCATCTAGTAAAGATGAGGTCGAGCGTATTGCCTGCCTTGTGAGTAGGGGGAAGGTGAGAGGGTGAGGTCAAAAGAGGAGAGGAGTGGAAAGAAGGAGGCAGAGAGGAATGAGTCAAAGGTAGACGTGGGGAGGTTAAAGTCGCCCAGGACTGTGAGAGGTGAGCCGTCCTCAGGAAAGGAGCTTATCAAGGCATCAAGCTCATTGATGAACTCTCCGAGGGAACCTGGAGGGCGATAAATGATAAGGATGTTAAGCTTGAAAGGGCTGGTAACTGTGACAGCATGGAATTCAAAGGAGGCGATAGATAGATGGGTAAGGGGAGGGAGAGAGAATGACCACTTGGGAGAGATGAGGATCCCGGTGCCACCACCCCGCTGACCAGAAGTTTTCGTCCGACGTTTGGCTGGACCTGCACGAGCGTTTGGATTTGTGAACAAATCAAACATTTATTGTGGAACTAGGATTCCTGGGAGTGCATTCTGATGAAGATCGTCAAAGGTAAGGGAATATTTATAATGTTATTTCTGATTTCTGTTGACTCCAACATGGCGGATACCTTTTTCTTTCTGAGCGCCGTTCTCAGATTATTGCATGGTTTGATTTTTCCGTAAAGTTTTTTTGAAATCGGACATAGCGGTTGCATTAAGGAGAGGTATATCTATAATTCCATGTGTAACACTTGTATACATCAACATTTATGATGAGTATTTCTGTAAAATTGATGTGGCTATGCAAAATCATTGGATGTTTTTGGAACTAGTGAACGTAACGCACCAAAGTAAACTCAGATTTTTTTTTATATATATATAAACTTTAGCAAACAAAACATACATGTCTTGTGTAACAGGACGTCCTATGAGTATCATCTGATGAAGATCATCAAAGGTTAGTGATTAATTTTTATCTCTATTTGTGCTTTTTGTGACTCCTATCTTTGCCTGGAAAAAATGGCTGTGTTTTTCTGTGGCTTGGTGGTGACCTAACATAATTGTTTGTGGTACTGTCGCTGTAAAGCCTATTTGAAATCAGACACTGTGGTTGGATTAACAACAAGTTTACCTTTAAAACGGTATAAGATACATGTATGTTTGAGGAATTTTAATTTTGAGATTTCTGTTGTTTTGAATTTTCCGTCCTGCCCTTTCACTGGCTGTTGTCATATCGATCCCGTTAACAGGATTGCAGCCCTAAGAAGTTTTAAGGTAGGCCTTTAAATACATTCACAGGTACACCTCCAATTGACTAAAATTATGTCAATTAGGCTATCAGAAGCTTCTAAAGCCATGACATCATTTTCTGGAAGTTTCCAAGCGGTTTAAAGGCACAGTCAACTTATTGTATGGAAACTTGTGATACAGTGAATTATACGTGAAATAAAGAAGAAACTATAATTTGTTAACAAGAAATTTGTGGAGTGGTTGAAAAATGAGTTTTACAACAGCCAGGTCAGCGCTAGCCTCTAGCTATCTGTCGGATAGCGATATGAGGTGACTATTATTACTATCGAACAGCTATTGTTTCAATGGGCATATTTTGTAGCCTTTGTTTTGTCCCATTTCAACAGAAGTAAATGAACTTGGTGAGCTTTTTTGATGTACACTTAGAGATAGAGAGCTGGCCAAAAGTGGCAAATTTTAGCTATTATTTTTGCAGTCACACTTGACCTGAATTAAACGATGAAACCATCGGCCAAATGATTGAAGATCAATATTGTGATGTTTTTTCAGTGCAGTGCAGTGCAAAGCATTTATAGCGGCTAAGAAATGCATTGCCATTAATTGGAAGGTTGGTTATCCTCCCACAATGTCAAGTCATGTATCACTAGCTTTGATTTATTACCAAATTAAGGGTATGCTGGGCAACTTTAATAAGGTCTGGATGCCTTATACTGTATGGACTACAGTACTTCTAAAGGAGTCTGTTTTGAAAACATACCCACATCAGGGGAGATACCTATTTAGGCAATCCCTAGCTACTGGGATGCTGAGTCCTGGCCCTGGGGGTCTACTCTCAGAGAGAGTTGCAACGTCTGCTTCCAACTCACACCCTCAAACACGTAGATCCCCTGAACGCAGCTCACTTTCCACCCCACTTTCCAGCTCACACTCTCAAACACCTAGATCCCCTGAACGCAGCTCACTCTCCAGATCACAATCACCTTCATTCTAATCACATGTTCACACACCTGTATGTCATTATCACACACTATTTACTTCAGTTCTTTGCACCCCATCACTGTGAGGTATTGTTTGTTTTGTGACACATGTTTTTCAGAGCGCTGGGTTCATGTGAGTTACTCCTCCCGTGTATGGTAGTTTTTGCCTGCTTCACTAACCAGGCCTTTTTGCCTATTTCCTGCCTGTACTATAGCCTATAGGATTTCCTGTTATCTACATATTGCCTGATCTCCTGGACTGCGTTACTAGCCATTTCCTTGCCTGTACTGTTGCCCTTTTGTACCCCCTGTGTATGACCTTCTGCCTGGACCCAGCTACCTATCTCCTCCTGTTGTCTTTTGCAATAAACACATTCTGCGCCCTGCGCTTGAAACCAGCTCTCTGTATCCCCTCGTGTTCATTACAAAAGTTGAGTTATTGACTAGACTGGTGGGGTTCGGACGTGCAGGCGCCTCTGAAATTTGATATAGGGCATATCTTAATAAAGACAAGTCTTTATATTTTTTCAAGAGTTATTCATTGGTTAAAGTTTGCAACACAATGTGTATTATTGAATACCTTTGCTATACACTCTACTCTCTTTAACATATGTAATAATGATATCTTACCCAACTTTTGCTTACTTTTTGTTCTAAATAGAGATGGCATATCCTGGGGTAGAACCCCCAGACCCCTCGCCAGGTTATGCCCCCCCCCCCACTTCTAAAACCAAAGTGGCGCCCCTGGCTACAGGACTTACTATGTCTCATTTGACACCAATGGCCAATGTATTGAATTTGATTGACATGGGCCTCACCTTCCACCTACACCGCTGACACAAAACGTCTGACGTGGTGTGACATGTAGCTGCTCTGTGACTGAGTAGTCAAATGACTGGCTGGTAACTGTCTGAAAATGACACCAGCATCACCATAATGAGCCAGTGTGGAATGAGAAGCTGAAGAAACAGGAACACCAGTCCATCATTTGCACCCAAACCCACAACTATAAAACAAAACTAATCAAGTGTCAAGAAGTAGATAACAGTAACCGAATGGGAGAGAGAGATGAAGGGAGAGTGAGACATATATAAAGATAGGAGAGACAGGGGTTCGTGTCTCTCATTGTAAGGTGAGATTAGTTAGGCTACAATTAGGCAATCGTGCCAATTGTGGCGTTGAATTAGTATCAAGGAACATCATGCATGGTTAACAAGCCTGAGCCATCATCGTCACCACCACCACCATGGCTGTTATGTGGCTCTACACCTTGTGGGCTCCAGTGTGGGCTTCAGTCCTGCTCTATCCTCGATCAAATTTCTACTTACACAGAAATTGATAGTTGTAGGCTATGCATCCACCTGAAAGCCATCACCACCCATGAAATGGGGAATTCTATAATGTGAACGGATATTTGCGGAATTGGGCCTATATGTTGATTATGTTGTCTATTTAGGATTTGCTTGTAATTAATTACAAGTCATTAAAACTTCATAACATATGTCAGTTTACATCATATTACGTTTAGATATATCTACTATCGATCTTGAGGTAAATGTGTATTTCTAAAGCTGTGTATTTTATTGGTTCCATCATCCACAGCACTGTGTATTAATGATAACGCTATATGTCCTGATTAAGTCGCCAATGGTCAGTAATAGATCTCAAGCTGCGGCGTGTAATATCAAATATATTATTGATCCCTTGGCATCTCGTGCAATTGATGTCTCAGTCACCGGTTTGCCTCGTTATTGACGTGTTTTTATTGAGGCCTTTAAAACACCTCGGTAGCCAAAATACAGTATGGGAAACATCATGCAATTATCAACATACACATCATACAGCACCGGTAAAATTTTTGGACACACCTACTAATTCAAAGATTTTCCATTATTTTTATTTGTTTCTAAATTGTAGAATAATAGTGAAGACATCAACACTATAAAATATAACATATGGAATCATGTAGTAACAAAAAAGTGTTAAACAAATCAAAAGATATTTTAGATTTTAGATTATTCAAAATAGCCACCCTTTGCCTTGATGAAACCTTTGCACACTCAAACCATCTCAATTGGGTTGAGGCCGGGTGATTGCGGACGCCAGGTCATCTGATGCAGCACTCCATCACTCTCCTTCTTGGTATGTTGGGTCATTGTCCTGTTGAAAAACAAATGATTGTCCCACTAAGCACAAACCAGTTGGGATGGCGCATTGCTGCAGAATGCTGTGGTAGCCATGCTGGTTATGTGTGCCTTGGATTCCAAATAAATCACTAACAGTGTCACCAGCAAAGCACCCCCACACCATCACACCTCCTCCTCCATGCTTCACGGTGGGAACCACACATGCAGAGAAAATCCGTTCACCTACTCGGCATATTACAAAGACACGGTTGGAACCAAAAATCTCAAATTTGGACTCATCAGACCAAAGGACAAAGTTCTACCGGTCTAATGTCCATTGCTCGTGTTCCTTGGCCCAAGCAAAACTCTTCTTATTATTGTTGTCCGTTAGTAGGGGTTTCTTTGCAGCAATTCGACCATGAAGGCCTGATTCACGCTGTCTCCTCTGAACAGTTGATGTTGAGACGTGTCTGTTACTTGAACTCTGTGAAGCATTTACTTGAACTCTAATGAACTTATCCTCTGCAGCAGAGGAAACTCTGGGCCTTCCTTTCCTGTTGCGTTCC
The DNA here is from genome assembly GCF_036934945.1 of Oncorhynchus masou masou. Taxonomy (NCBI): domain Eukaryota; kingdom Metazoa; phylum Chordata; class Actinopteri; order Salmoniformes; family Salmonidae; genus Oncorhynchus; species Oncorhynchus masou. The sequence goes on from NC_088228.1 coordinate 27,305,002, forward strand.
TCATGAGAGCCAGTTTCGTCATAGTGCCTGATGGTTTTTCAAAGTTCTTAAAACTTTCCGGATTGACCTTCATGTCTTAAAGTAATGATGGACTGTCGTTTCATTTGCTTATTTTTTTTTGTTTTCCAACCGCAGTGTCTTTGTGGGACGCAGAGTAGGTGAATGGATTGCCCAATAATGTTTTGTACCATGTTTTGTGCTGCTACCATGTTGTGTTGTTAACATGCTGTGTCATCATGTGTTGCTGCCTTGCTATGTTGTTGTCGTAGGTCTCTCTTTATGTAGTGTTGTGTTGTCTCTCTTGTCCTGATGTATGTTTCGTCCTTTATTTAAATTTCATTTATTTTTGTATTTTTAATCCCCGTCCCAGCCCCCGTCACCGTCCCCGCCCCGTCCAAGTCCCAGCCCCCGTCCCCATCCCCGTCCCAGCCCCCGCCCCCGTCCCCGTCCCCGTCCCAGCCCCCGTCCCCATCCCAGCCCCGTCCCCGTCCCGTCCCAGCCCCGGTCCAGCCCCCGTCCCAGCCCCCATCCCCGTCCCAGCCCCCGTCCCCGTCCTAGCCCCCGTCCCAGCCCCGTCCCCGTCTCCATCCCAGCCCCGTCCGTGTCCCAGCCCCCGTCCCAGCCCCCGTCCTTGTCCCAGCCCCGTCCCCGTCCCAGCCCCCGTCCTTGTCCCAGCCCCCGTCTCCATCCCAGCCCCCATCCTTGTCCCAGCCCCGTCCCTGTCCCAGCCCCCGTCCTTGTCCCAGCCCCCATCCCCGTCCCAGCCACAGCCCCCGTCCCCGTCCCAGCCCCCATCCCCGTCCCAGCCCCAGCCCCAGCCCCCGTCCCAGCCCCAGCCCCCATCCCCGTCCCCGTCCCAGCCCCCATCCCCGTCCCAGCCCCCATCGCCGTCCCCGTCCCAGCCCCCATCCCCGTCCCAGCTCCAGCCCCCGTACCCGTCCCAGCCCCCATCCCCGTCCCAGCCCCCATCCGCGTCCCAGCCCCCGTACCCGTCCCAGCCCCGTACCCGTCCCAGCCCCCATCCTCGTCCCAGCCCCCATCCCCGTACCTGTCCCAGCCCCCATCCCCGTCCCAGCCCCCGTACCCGTCCCAGCCCCCATCCTCGTCCCAGCCCCCGTACCCGTCCCAGCCCCCATCCTCGTCCCAGCCCCCATCCCCGTACCCGTCCCAGCCCCCATCCCCGTCCCAGCCCCAGCCCCCGTACCCGTCCCAGCCCCCATCCTCGTCCCAGCCCCCATCCCCGTCCCAGCCCCAGCCCCCGTACCCGTCCCAGCCCCCATCCCCGTCCCCGTCCCAGCCCCCATCCCCGTCCCAGCCCCCATCTCCGTCCCAGCCCCCATCCCCGTCCCAGCCCCAGCCCCCGTACCCGTCCCAGCCCCCATCCCCGTCCCAGCCCCCGTACCCGTCCCAGCCCCCGTACCCGTCCCAGCCCCCATCCTCGTCCCAGCCCCCATCCCCGTACTCGTCCCAGCCCCCATCCCCGTCCCAGCCCCAGCCCCCGTACCCGTCCCAGCCCCGTCCCAGCCCCCGTCCCCGTCCCCGTCCCCATCCCAGCCCCGTCCCCATCCCAGCCCCGTCCCAGCCCCGTCCCCATCCCAGCCCCCGTCCCAGCCCCCGTCCCCGTCCCAGCCCCCGTCCCCATCCCAGCCCCCGTCCCCGTCCCCGTCCCAGCCCCCGTTCCAGCCCCCGTCCCAGCCCCGTCCCAGCCCCGTCCCCGTCCCAGCCCCCGTCCCAGCCTCCGTCCCCGTCTCCATCCCAGCCCCCGTCCTTGTCCCAGCCCCCGTGCCCGTCCCAGCCCCGTCCCCGTCCCAGCCCCGTCTCCGTCCCAGCCCCCATCCCCGTCCCCGTCCCAGCCCCCATCCCCGTCCCAGCCCCCATCCCCGTCCCAGCCCCGTCCCCGTCTCCATCCCAGCCCCGTCCTTGTCCCAGCCCCTGTGCCCGTCCCAGCCCCGTCCCCGTCCCAGCCCCGTCCCCGTCCCAGCCCCGTCCCCGTCCCAGCCCCCATCTCCGTCCCAGCCCCCATCCCCGTCCCCGTCCCAGCCCCCATCCCCGTCCCAGCTCCCATCTCCGTCCCAGCCCCCATCCCCGTCCCAGCCCCCGTACCCGTCCCAGCCCCCATCCCCGTCCCAGCCCCCGTACCCGTCCCAGCCCCCGTACCCGTCCCAGCCCCCATCCTCGTCCCAGCCCCCATCACCGTACCCGTCCCATCCCCCATCCCCGTCCCAGCCCCAGCCCCCGTACCCGTCCCAGCCCCCATCCTCGTCCCAGCCCCCATACCCGTCCCAGCCCCCGTACCCGTCCCAGCCCCCATCCTCGTCCCAGCCCCCATCCCCGTACCCGTCCCAGCCCCCGTACCCGTCCCAGCCCCCATCCTCGTCCCAGCCCCCATCCCCGTACCCGTCCCAGCCCCCGTCCCCGTCCCAGCCCCATCCCCATCCCCGTCCCAGCTCCCATCCCCGTCCCAGCCCCCATCCCCGTCCCAGCCCCAGCCTCCGTACCCGTCCCATCCCCGTCCCAGCCCCAGCCCCCATCCCCGTCCCCGTCCCAGCTCCCATCCCCGTCCCAGCCCCCATCTCCGTCCCAGCCCCCGTCCCAGCCCCCGTCCCAGCCCCCGTCCCTGTCCCAGCCCCCATCCCCGTCCCAGCCCCCATCCCCGTCCCAGCCCCCGTCCCTGTCCCAGCCCCCATCCCCGTCCCAGCCCCCATCTCCGTCCCAGCCCCCGTCCCAGCCCCGTCCCAGCCCCCGTCCCTGTCCCAGCCCCCATCCCCGTCCCAGCCCCCATCCCCGTCCCAGCCCCCATCCCCGTCCCAGCACCAGCCCCGTCCCCGTCCCAGCCCCCATCCCCGTCCCAGCCCCCATCCCCGTCCCAGCCTGAGGCCTTTTGCCTTTTGGTCGGCCGTCATTGAAAATAAGAATTTGTTCTTAACTGATTTGCCTAGTTAAATAAAGGTTAAATAAAAAAAAAAAAATTGAGCTGTTCTTTCCATAATATGGACTTGGTCTTTTACCAAATAGGGCAATCTTCTGTATACTGCCCCTACCTTGTCACAACACAACTGATTGGCTCAAACGCATGAAGAAGGAAAGACATTTCACAAGTTATCTTTTAACAAGGCACATCTGTTAATTTAAATGCATTCCAAGTGACTACCTCATAAAACTTGTTGAGAGAATGTCAAGAGTGTGCAAAGCTGTCATCAATGCAAAGGATGGCTACTTCGAATATCTAAGATCTAAAATATATTTAGATTTGTTTGACTGACCCAGCAGACAAAGACCAGCTCCACAAGGCCATCTCCTCCCAAGTAGCCATCATTGGAAGGCATGAGGAGTTGCTTCATGGTCTTATGGAAGGGTTCCAGACCTTGGCTGAACCAAGCGATTAAGCGTTGAACACGTTGCTGGAGCAATTCAGCGGGTTGTCTGTTAGGCAGCCTACCACTACGAACACCTCCCGGCCCCTCAGTAACACCTCCCGGCCCCTCGGTAACACCTCCCGGCCCCTCGGTAACACCTCCCGGCCCCTCAGTAACACCTCCCGGCCCCTCAGTAACACGGCTTTTAGCAGCACCACTTCCCCGGTCACCCCAGTTTCCCGGGAACCCCGCTTACCTCCCCCGGATGCTTCAATGGAGAGGCGGGCATCTGTTGGGCATTTCTCGCTCAATATTTCCTCATCATGCTGCAGCCCTCCTCCTTCCCCCTCTAACCGCTCTAAGATAGCATACCATATCACGCTGATGTCCGGGAGGGCTCTCGCCTGGGTTACGGCAGTATGGGAACAACAGGCAGCCATATGCTTCAGCCTGGAGGAGTTTGTGAGGTAAAGAAAGTTTTCTATGCTCCATTGTTGGGCGAGAGGCTGCCCGGAAGTTACTCCAGCTTCGGCAAGACTCCCGCAGTGTGGCACACTATGTGGTGGATTTCCTCACGTTGGCAGCTGAGAGTGCCGCCAACATGGAAGCGCTGTTCAACATGTTCCTGCACTATCAGAGGAAGTAAAGGACGAGTTTGTAGCCCGGCAACTACCGATGTATCTCGACTCGCTCATCGCCTTGACCATTCAGATTGATGGGCAACTACGGGAACAAAGAATAGATTTGATTTCACTCGCCCGTCCAAGGATTCCACCTCACCTCCGAGGCATCCCGGAAGTACCCAACATCTCCATTGCCGAGAGAACCGGAGGCTACTCAACTTCCCCTGAAAGTCTCCAAAGACTGCAGATTCACCTCTTCCCGGGCCTATGCAACTCGGCAGAGCTAGGCTATCTCCAGCTGAATGGCTATACAAGCTTCATTCTTAGAGTTTCCTGTATTGTGGGACTACTGATCTTTTCGTCTCCGTCTGTCCACTAAAAGACAAGGCTCACCGATAGGAGCGAATGGAATCCCACAGACTCTTTCCCCGGTTATCGTCTCTTTCCGCATCTCCAAGGTCATTAGCCCTTCTGCTGTTCATCTTCTATTGCCCTGTACACTCCGTATACATCTGTGTACATGTTTACAGAATTAAACCCATGTCTCACAGCCCTTTGTCTCCAGTTTATTGACCTTTTGCACCCTATCTGGATTAGTGACCTCTGCCTACCCTTTTTGCCTGCCCCTGTAATAGTAATATACCATTGTTACTTTGACACTGTCTGCATCTGGGTCTTACCTGAAACGTGATAAGTACATTAACTTTAAAACATGAAGCTTAACTTTTATTGTAGATTTAATTCAAAATATAAGTATTTTTTCAAGCACAAATTGAGTCATTTAGCAGACATTCTTATCCAGAGCGACTAGGGTTAAGTGTCTTGGTCAAGGACAAGTCAACATATTTCTCACCGTGTCGGCTCAGGGAGTCGGTTATTGGCCAAACGCTCTAACCACTAGGCTACAAATGAATCAGTAAGTAGTTCATTTAAATAAAGTCTATTGCTGGAGTAGTTAAGGCTTCTACACTATAAACAAAAGTATGTGGACACCATTTCAAATAAGTGGATTCAGCTATTTAAGCCACACCCATTGCTGACAGGTCTATAAAATCGAGCACACAGCCATGCAATCTTGATTGACAAATATTGGCAGTAGAATGGCCTTACTGAGAGCTCAGTGACTTTCAACATGGCACCGTCATAGAATGCCACTTTTCCAACAAGTCAGTTCATCAAATTTCTGCCCTGCTAGAGTTGTCCCGGTCAACTGTAAGTGCTATTATTGTGAAGTGGAAATATCTAGGAGACACAACGGCTCAGTCACGAAGTGTTATGCAACACAAGCTCACAGAACGGGACCACCGAGCATGATGCGCGTAAAAATCGCCTGTCCTTGGTTGCAACACTCACTACCGAGATTCAAACTGCATCTGGAAGCAACGTTAGCACACAAGCTGTTCGTTGGAAGCTTCATAAAATGGGTTTCCATGACCGAGCAGCCGTGCACAAGTCTAAGATCACTATGCGCAATGCCAAGCATCGTCTGGAGTGGTGTAAAGCTCGCTGCCATTGGACCCTGGAGCAGTGGAATCATGTTCTCTGGAGTGATGAGTCACTTCACCATCTGGCAGTCTGAGGAATAATGGTCTGGGCTGTTTTTCATCATTTGTGTTAGGCCCCTTAGTTCCAGTGCAGGGAAATCTTAATGTTACAGCATACATTGATATTCTAGATGATTCTGTGCTTCCAACTTTGTGGCAACAGTTTGGGGAAGGCCCTTTCCTGTTTCTGCATGACAATGTCCCTGTGCACAATGCGACGTCCATACAGAAATGGTTTGTCGAGATCAGTGTTAAAGAACTTAACTGGCCTGCACAGAGCCCTGACCTGAACCCCATCGAACACCTTTGGGACGAATTTAAACGCCGACTGCGAGTCAGGCCTAATTGGCCAACGTCAGTGCCTGACCTTGCTAATGCTCTTGTGGCTGAATGGAAGCAAGTCCCCACAGCAATGTTCCAATATCTAGTGGAAAGCCTTCCCAGAAGAGCGGAGGCTGTTTATAGCAGCACAGTGGGTACCAACTCCATATTAATGCCCATGATTTTGGAATGATATGTTCGACAAGCAGGTGTCCACATACTAATGGTCATGTAGTGTATCTTCTTTGTATGGAGGTCCAGAGAGGACACATTCATTTTTTTTTATTCCCTCATTATGTCGAGGTCATAACTTAATTATCTCATGATCACTCCATAACAAAAGTTGTTTTGTCTAGATCGTGATATAAACTATAAATAGGAGTGGACAGATTGACAGTATGGCTGAAACGCCCACAGTGGATCAGCACATACGTTTTTATTGATTGCTACACTAAAGGATGGTAACTTTCATACTAACATCATGCTTTCATTCGTGTTTGGAGCTCATCAGTTTAGAAATTAGTATTGTTAGTAAGCTAAATGTCCCTTACCTTGAGCTAACAGCTCTTGGGGCATTTATGCCCTCGTGGGGGCATTTAAGTTCTGAACGATGCCACCCCGAAAACCACAGCCAATCATATGCAAGCAACAACGTAGCTAAGTTGGCTAGTCTTGTGAACAAGAGAGCAAGCTGGATAGCTAGGTAGTCTTGTTAGCTAGCTAGCTAGCTTGGTATCTGTGTGGTTTGTTAGCTTGCAAAACTGATATGTGTATAATTGTAAGGGACACATCATGTTTTACGGATAATATTTAAATTTACAGCATGAGATTTCCATTCAGGCCGATCAGATTAAATTTCAGCCTCAGAGGCTGATAAATCAGGATTGTGCCTTGTAGGCTGTTTTATAGGTTTAGCTCCTTTCAGGCAGATTAGCAGTCAGTGCATTATGATTATTATTATAATTATTATAAGAGTGGGTGCGCTCTATTCCTGGCAGGCTGATCCGTTTCAATTGCAGCCTCAGAGGCAAATAAGTCAGGATGTTGCCTGTAAGCTGTCTGTAAGAAGCTGTATATATGAAACAGCCTACAAGGCATCATCCTGACTTATCAGCCTCTGAGGATGAAATTGAATCTGATCAGCCTGTCAGGAATGGAGATCTCATACTGTAAATTTAAATATTATACATAAAACATGAAGTGTCCCTTATAATTATACACATATCAGTTATGGAAGCTAACAACCAGCACAGATAACAAGCTAGCTAGCTAGCTAGCTAACAATACTACCTAGCTAACTAGTTAGCTCACAAGACTGGCCAAGTTGCATTGTTCCTTGCATGCGATTGGCTGTGGTCTTGGGGGCGGTACGCAGCCTGAGAGACATGCCACTTGTCAGGCAGCGTCCAAGGCTTAAATGCCCCATGAAAGCATTGCAATCAATGCAGCAGCAGCCACAGGGCTCTTTGAGGTGGTTACCATACATGGTTCATCTGAACAAATGAATGGATGGTGGTACTTTTGCTTATCTCGTGATCACGGTAATATTATCTTGTGATCTCGACAAAACCACTTTAAATATGTAGCGATCACGAGTTAAGTTGTGATCTCGACATAATAAGGGAGATTTATTTATTTATTAAGAAATAATGCAAATGAACCAAGCTTCAGTGCACCCCCCTACTGAAATGCCCCCTTAAACAAGTCATATTTTTTATTCATTTAACTTTCAACTTCAAAAGGACATGGCTTGTAAAGTTCCAGCTGCAGAGAGTGTTGTCGACACTTGGAAAGAGCTACGCATTTGAAGCTGATCTGCACTTAGAATTGAGGAATTAAAACCTATGGCCTCGAGAAAGATTAGTCCGCCGAGAGTGAAAACTAATTTAACATCATCCAGCCACCGTGGAAATCTGTTTTTACACCTCATGATCACCGGGGCAACATCAGATCAGCATGAAATGCAAGTTTTAGTGGTTTATTGAGTCAGGCCACTGTCTGTCCATCTTGGCACAGCCTCACTAATTGCCTGTTCTATTATATACAGAGTTTGATGTCAATTCAGTTTATACTTTGGAGCTGAGTTTGACCACTCAACTAAAGCATTTATCCTACAACTATAACATTATATGTATTGAAAGAAAAGTATGAAACACAACTTGTAATGAACACCCACAAATCAAAGTAGTCATCTAGTATTACACCCATAATCTGGTTTGTTATGCTGCTTCAATATGCACCGCAATGTCTATTCTCTATGATACTACACATTCAAAGCATGACCATGGTTGAGTGGCATTGGCATGTGGTGTTGAGTTATGCTCCTGTGTGGCTGTCAGCTTGTCACTCTACCACACAGCGATCCATATGAATGGCTGGCTACAATAGATCCAACAGACAGGAAGCCTACCCAGTGGCCTCTTTTCTCTCCATAGCTAGAGACAATAATACAAGAGTCCCATTGTATAATCTGCAGCACATTGATCCATGGCCGTCTAGCCTGTAGCAAACGTATTAGCCTCCCAACACCGTCACACACTTGACAGGACAAGACTATAATGAACACTTTGAAAAATACTTTTCTCATCGAGACAGAGGGAGATTTTTCTTCAGCCATTGTATGGATGTAGCCAGAAGGAAATAAAACCTAAATGATGCAATGTTGATGGAATGTCAAGTGTTTATTAACTGTTTCATTGCACATATAATAATAATCCACATGGTAATCCACACTGCATAACCATGTAGTGCAGAACATACTGTAGATACAACATTTCCATGATTGCATAGGAAAACAAACAAACAGATGGTCCTATTTCACATGATTGTTCATTCAATACTGTTACTGTTACTTGGGCCATCTTGTCCTTTTTAGGCCACAAACAGGACGAAAGCCTGTTTTTTTATTTGATATTTTCCTGAAAAAATAAGAACTTTAAGCAAGAGGGTCATAAAAAGACCAGATCCACTGTCTGCGTGTAAGCTTCCATGCATGCATTTATGTGTGCATGTCTGTGTCCTATGATTACATGTCCTATTTGAAACATGTCGACCGTTCATGCGAAAATACCCACAGCAGGGATGAGAAATACTCCTAGCCGGTTTTGGCAGAAAGTGACATTGAATGAATGTTCAAATAGCTACACACAAGCCCGAAAATCACATGCTCAGACTGATATGCATCTTATGAAAGAAATATCGTTCATCATTTTCATCTCAGTGCACCCCCTTCCGCCACCACGGTGACACGGTTGTGCGCTGAATAATAATAATACTGGGGATGGGACCTGATAAATGAGAGCTGATAAATCAACAACATAGCAGGCACAGAGAGAGAGGCGGAACAGCTCTGTTGGAACAGAAGAGAGGGCAGGCCATTCTGTTGCTGTTCTGTACTTATCTGTGTGGGGACAATCGAGGCTGTAGATTGTAGATCAAGGATGGCTGTTGTTTGTTTGATCACTGTTCTATAGTCTTTGACTTTAATGGAACAGGTCTCTTTCTCTCTCTGGGGATAATTATTATACTCCGTGGGGTTAGCACTCACACCTATTGGTCCTGCAGCATGACTCGGCGGTAGCAAACCAATAGGTACACACAAATTAAAGCATTTGTCTATCTTCTTATTTGTATTCTCTCTCTCTATTATTCCATTGGGCTAGCATCCTCAGCTGTCTTCACACAGCTGCCAGTCTTCTGAAGACTCATACATAATTAACAATTAAATATCTATGGCTATGGGATTGACACCTCATAAACTAATGGGTTGATCCAGAGACAAATTAAAGAATGTACATGTATCTAACCCTCCGCGTTAGCTCTGGACAGTGAACTATAACACACTTGCTTATTCATTTTATGGCATCAGCAGGGTGTGGGATGTGTAAGAAATTTGCTCTCTGCTTGTGGGGCCTGGATTTTACGTCAATAGTTCTGGAAGCATCCATCTTCCCGGGTCCACCAAAGGTCACAGGCTGCATAGTTTAGCAGCTGGTTTGCATCTGATTCCCCATGCTGAGGCTGGGACCCACAACACTGTGACTATGGCTGCATCACTTGTTCAGCCATCCAGACAGACAAGGAGCCAAAGCTAGAGCCAGGGTAGCTCTCTCTGTCTGTCTCTCCCTATCTCTATGATGGTCTGTGGTGGGTACGGGGAATGAGTGCATGCAGTATTTCCCTGTGTATTTGGAGCTAGTGCTCGTCCCAAATAACTGAACTTATACATAAATCCCTTAACGTGTAACAATGTAGATATTGTATCTAATATGCAAAGACAACACAGTGAATAGTGCTGGCAGATCTTCTCTGTCACATTCATAAATGAAAAATAGCTTTTATTTACATGAAGCCAGGTTTAGTCAGGATTTAACTACAGCTCGAAATAGCAGCGAATAAACAACTATATATTTATAGTGTTGTGCATCTTTAATTTGTCCTTTTCATGTCTGCACATGTCAGATGTTCAAGACATCAGTGTCATCCCACATAACGTTAATTGTTCTTGCAAATAATGATCTACAGAGGTATGTGCATTTAACAATATTGCTATTTTCATCCGTTTAATGTCAGCTACGATGCGCAAATGAAATATTCCTTCATATACAATTCATTTGCATGTCCGAAAAGAAACAAATGCCGAACTTACATTACCCATCGCTGCTTCTTAAACTGCATTGCCAAAACATTACCCATAACTGTTCCCTATTTCTGAAAATTAGATTTCCCCTCAAACAAATCCCTACTACCTAACTCTTACATTAGGTGTCACTGACCCCGTTTACAACTGGTGCTGACACACATCCCTTGTCCTGATCTTGTCCACAATTTGATTGTGCCCACATTTTTAAGACAGGTACATACACGATTAAAAAATGCATCGTTGTCTGATCGTAATCAGATCATCCTGACCAACTCCGGAGGTAGTCAGGGACCCATTGTATCTGGATATAATTCAAGTGTAAACAGATCTGGATGGTCAAGCCATTTAAATCATCATTACACTGGTCTCTAAAATCAATGACAGGTAGCACCATTGACTTAAATGGCAACAATAATTGTCTTAAAATAAATATATAAATAGTATTTTGAAAGAATATCTGTAAAAACATCTGCATACAGGGAGGCACCAGGAAATCTGGTCACAACATGGGCACAATGGATGGATAAGAGACACATTTTAGCACCATGTGTAGACGTGACAAGCCTCAATTAGATAGTGATTGGATCATATTGATCAAATCACAAAACCCACATGTTAGCACAAGGTGTAAACAGGCTACTCACTCAATATCATCACATACAAAATAACCAGAGTAATATCCTATTTGCTGCGTGGTCAATTGGATTTAGCTTGACTGCAAGGCGTGGCCCAGTTGTAATGCTCCCATGGCTGAACCAGTATACTACAGTATGATGGAGGGAGTGCCTGTGGAAGCAGTGAAGGAGCAGCCTTCACATGTCTCAGGTTTCTCTGGTTGAGATTGCCCTGCATTCCTCTGGGGATAATCCATGTTATGAAATTGAAGTGCAGCATCGGAACATAAATGATTCCCTCCCTCCCCCCCTCCCGTGGGGGTTAAACAATGAACACGATTTGTACATCAAGACGATGGGCGGAAGAGGAGGTGTGCCTGTAAATGAGAAGAGCGATGGAGAAGACATCCTCAACAGTTTCCTGTACTGGTACATTTACAGCACAGCAGTTAAAAGGTGAAAGGGGTGGGGGTTGTATCATGTACCTATACTGGAGCATATGGAACAGAACACTATGTACCTTCACTAATGGCATGAAAGGAGGATGTGAACTATCAACTCAGATCAAGCTGATTTTAAGCAGAAAGCTTATATCATATCAACAGCGACTAGCTAGCCGAAGTGTGTCAGTCTGCTTTTGGCATCAGCCTCCATTGTTTGATGAAAAGCCCTGGGCATTAGAAAACTCTGTCCATTAGCCCAGTGAGTCACCATCAACCACATCCACTCCTGCAGGGGCCAGACCATTCTTAGCACAGCGGTGAGGAAAGGAGCTCTGAGCTGGCATAAATTAGAGGTTAAATCTGAATGTTTACACAAAAAAGGAACCACATGAAAACGCCAACCTGTCTGAAAACCTCAATGCTAAAGGAAGTGACCTACTGTATGGTGAACCAAATCTGACTCAGCTCTAGCTAAGAACTTTACTCCTACTTCCTAGGGAATAGAAAATAACCCCCTGGTCACACCACATCATTTCAATATGGATAATTGGGTAGTATTCAGTTGAGACTTTGATCAGTGAGATTACAACCTATATTCACCCACTCAAAAAGACAGCCAAAAGCTAGTTGAATTCCCAATGTGTTATCAAAATGCTTTCAACCATCTAAAAGCCTAACCAAATTCCCATGACAAAACATTGTCTGATTTTTGGTTGAGTTGTCACCCTAATGTGTATCTCTGTGATATCAACCATTTAAAAGTGCAGTAAAGGACAAATGGGAATACAATGTCAGATATTTTATTTATTAACAGATTAATGTGTTACTTATCGCTGTCTTTCATCCCATAACAGAACCAAATTACCTGGATTTACAATTGAGATGACATTAAAAGTACATGGAGTACATGAAAGTGATCAATGCCAATTGAGATTCTGCGCAGATCTCTACAGACCTGCGATGACTTTTGTATGCTATCTAGAACATGCACACGTTATGTGATTACATAATATCAATGTATAGTAACAGTAACCTCAAAATGTGGCCATGTTACTCTTTTTAAGGTTGAATCTGAGCAAACCCATTTGTTAGAAAAATAATAACGTGAATCCAACATATTATTTGTTATCTTGTCGACAACTTCATAGGTTATCTATTGTATTTCAAAAGTGATACTCAGTTGTGTTTAGTTGTCAACGTAACCAAATATCAACATTTGAAGGGGCTTTATCTTCTGATTGGATAGTTCCTTTCATCTGTGCCACTGTCTGACATTAATTCCAGTTTGTCTACAAATTTATAATTAATATGTTGGATTCAAGTCTCCATCTCAAACAAAAATCTAAGTAGGACGAAATGAAATCAAATCAAACTTTAAGTCCACTTCAATTAAAGTTAAATTTGATTTAGTCTTATTATTTTTACTTAGATTTTTGGTTGAACTGGAGACTTGATCCAAAATATAAATTATTAATTTGAAAACAAACTGGAATTAAAGCCAGACTAAGTCTATGGCACAGATGGAACAGTCTAAGCAGGAGATACATCTCCTTCAAATCTTGATATTTGGTTGGGTTGACAACCAAACACAATTCAATATCAGTAAATATCATTACATTTTGAAATCAACCAGAGCTTGAAACTCTAGGCCTATTGTTTTGTCTATTTCTTGTTAAATCCTGGGTTGAATTTAAGATAGTTGTTGATGATTATATAGTCCTAAATAGTATCATTGATGATATATGAAAGATAAATTATGGTCACATTTCATTTGCTCTGGTAAACCTACCTTTTGGAATGACTTCGATAGGAACATTGAATCTAATAAAGCAATACTTTGAGATTTTGGTAATGAGGCTCTTTATCTACTTCCCCAGAGTCAGATGAACTCGTGGATACCATTTTATATCTCTGCTTGGAGTTTGAAGGAAGTTACTAACTGAATACTCTGAATACTTATGTAAATAATATATTTTTTATTTGTACTACATTTGCAAACAATTCTAAACCTGATTTTATTTAGCGCAATTGCTAACTGACTGGAAGTCTATGCTTACGCTACTGGACACAGAGGCATACAAATGGGTCCATGAGTTCATTTGACTCTGGGGAAGTAAATATAGGCCTCATTGCCAAAATCCCTTTTAGTGGAGATTCCCAAACAATCATTTTCACCATAGAACATTGGTTACAGTCAGTGACAAATATCAAAGCTGGGCTTGGTTAAAACCCTGGACAGGAGAACAAAAGGTAGCTGTAGATAAATAAATTCTCCACTAGGAGGTGCTGCCCAGACAAATGTTTTCTTCATTCTGATTGTGGCTACAATGTTGAAGATCTAACACTGTTTTAAATGTACAAGGTCAACATATTTTATACAAGGTTTGTCTATGTGGAATTTTGGTTCCCATGATGACGTAATCGTGATGTAAATATTTTACCCTCAAAACAGCAGTTTACATAAATTCCTTTTTTCTGATCCAATGTATTTTACATGTAGAATCCACGTCACAATAGAAAAACATTGATTTAACGAGTTGGCACCCAGTGGGAACTTACTCCAAGGAAATGTGGGAGTATAAGAGTACATTACTGAATATGTGATATGTGCACCATGCAGTTTAGAAATAACAATAAACTGAGTAGGTTCATGTGGAGTTAGCTAGTAACATTTAAAAACCTGTGTCATAGATGAACAATAAAGTTGTAGCAAAGAATACAGTATATCTGATATAAGACATGCAATAAGCAAACACAGAGCAGTTACACAGAGCAGTTACCAGTTAAAAGACAGGGAATAATTACCTCAGCTGAATAACAATAGCCAACTAAGGTTCAAAAGACCACCAATTATGATATTATTTCATTGTATTCCATAGCAAGTCTTCCAAACCAACTGCTGTCTAATTACGCTGAAGTAATGAGGCATGTCCAGTCCACCTCTGATTGGCTGAGCATAATCCACTCCCTGAACTACAAGTCCCAGTGGAGCAAAGTGGAGGGGAGAGAGCAAGGGTAGTATTGAGAGGAAGGCTAGATGATTGACTGACATTTCAGAACAGTAGTTATTATGACAACCTTCCGTCGCTCCTTCTCTCTTATCTCTTTTTTTCTCACCCCATTTCCCACAGTCCCAGGAGACCAGCATACATGCACATCCCCTGAGGGGAGAGAGAGCCCTGCTCGGCTGAGTGTCCTTCCTAACACTAAGTCAGAGAGCTTGATCCTCTCTGGACTGTTGTGAATTCCAGAACCAGGCAGAAAACAGCTGGGAGTAGCTGATCGATATGGCCTTGATGACCTCGAAAAAGCTCCAAAGACATAGGAAGAAATACACTGAATATCTGTTTTATGCCCTCTGACTATTGCACCTACAGTATATACTGTATACGCATTTAAATATACACTCAAGGGCAAGTTAATTAGGTACACCAGTCCGTTCACGAAAATGGAATGCTCTAACAGACAGTGAGTCACGTGGCTCGCTATATAAAGCTGGCAAACAGTCATCGAGGCATTCAGTTACTGTTCGATTGAACGTTAGAATGGGGAAAACAATTGACCTAAGCAACATTGAGCATGGTATGATCGTCGGTACAAAGCGAGCCGGATCCAGTATCTCAGTATTTCCGTCCTGGGCTTTTCAGACATAACCTTGTCTAGGGTTTATTGAGAATTATGTGACAAACAAAAAGCATCCAGCCAGTGGCAGCCCTGTGGGTGAAAACAGCTCGATGATGAGAGAGGTCGAAGGAGAATGGCAACAATCGTGCCACGAACAGACAAATAACGACTCACTACAACAGTAGTGTGCAGAACAACATCTCGGAACGCACAACTCGTCTCTCCTTGTCACAGATGGGCTATCGCAGCAGACGACCACACCGGGTTCCACTCCTATCAGCTAAAAACAAGAAGAAGTGGTTCCAGTGTGCACGCGATCACCGGACATTTGAGGAATGGAAAATCATTGCATGGTCCGATGAATCCCAGTTCCTGTTGCGTTGTTCTGATGGCAGAGCCAAGACTTGGCAAAAGCCGCATGAGACCAATCCTGCCTGATGTCAACAGTACAGGTTGGGAAATGTTTTCCTGGCACACATTAGGTCTCTGGATACTAAATGAGCATCGACTGAACGCCACAGCATATCTCATTGTTGCTGACCAAACCTAATTGAGCATCTTTGGAATGAGATGGAATGGGCTGTGGTCGCAGCATGAATGTTTTGCCAGTCAATCTGCTGCATCGGTCAATAATAGCATCAGCATGGACCAACATCCCTGTGCAATGTTTCCGACACCTTGTAAAATCCCTGCCCCAGAGAATTTGGGCTGTTTTGGAGGCAAAGGGGGGTCCGTCCCGGTACTAGATGGGAGTAACTAATAATCTGGCCACTGAGTGCATATTGGCTATTCTAGATATTGCATCTCTATATTTCAAACAGAAAACTCAAGTTCACTCAAGTACACTCATGCATGGCTACTCGTATTTATGAATGAATAAAGAGACAGTCGTTAGCTCAAAAATTGGCATTTTATTCGGATGGTTGGTGGGTCAGAGATGTATAATTTGTTTTCCAGTACATATGATTATCCACAAAGCTTCAGACAAAAACCTTTTCCAGTCTTAAAGCTGATTCAGTAATTAGTGCCAATGGTGCCACAACATCCCACCCACCCAATTTTTGGTACAAATTCAAACAGTTGTGCTGACAAGATTGCAATTTTTTTATTATTATTTTTTGCTGTTTTTCTTCATTTTATACAAAAGACTTCACTTCTACACATTTAATGTCACACGGTTTTAATTTTTTTGCTTTGTAAATACATTTTGGAAATAACTTTTTTCATAATTTTTGTTGTCGTGAAAAGATAAAAACATGCAAAAACATTAATTTGTAGTCCAAATGATACATTTACAAGTTCAGAACTTTTTGCACTTCTTCATAGACTACAGAAGAAGAAAAAAATATATGTACACACATTTTCTTTACCGTGAAGTAAAAGTTGAACGTACCAGATGATGACTAAGGCAAATGTAGTGTACACGGATTAGAACAAAATAAACAGTTGTTGTTTTTATAAAATACTACACCACTTCAGAAATAAAGGAAAACAAACATATTCTGCTACAAAAGTATTACTTACGACTCCCTTTATTTGCAACCAGCTGAATAAGTTTAATTTTTTTGTGAAAACATTCTACATTTCTAGAGTACTGTACAGTGCTGTTCTCAGTTGATTCTCCCCATCCAAGCTAATAAGGATCCTTCATCATCTAAGTTATTCATCTTTGTAATTCACTTAAATAATCCTTGTTCAACAAACAGCCGTATTGTGTAACCAAAAAAAGCATGTAGAAGCATACCATAGTTTAACATACTTTCTTATGTTTTGAAATCACTCCAAAAGTCAGTACCATTAAAGCCTTGAACATAAAACTAATCATTCAGATCCCAAAAATGTACAAAAAGGCACATTATATCCCAGTGCTTCTGTACTGTGAAATTCAAGTGTAACTGAGCGCGCTCAATATCAACGATCCAAACAGTGACAGTTCACCAATGTTCCCTCCCCTCCTCCAAAACTGGACTGCACTTCAGCGTATGCCTAAGCCTTCAACAAGCATATGTATGCGTAGACTACAACAATAAGCCTAGGTTGGTTGTTTTTTGAAAATATTTCTGAATTAAGTTTACATTTTTTTGAACTTTTCTGTCATTGTTCCCGTCACCACTCTTTCAGGGGAATTTCGGTAATCGGAAGCTGTCCACATCCATTGAGAGGAAAACAAAATATATTTTCTCTTTTCCTGGGTTCACCATTCTTTGTCATCTTGTTTTTTTTATGTCTTGCACATCCTGTGTCCTAGTCGTCGCTCCCTCCGTACATGTCTGCCAGTTTTCTGAAGCGAGGGCCCCAATCGTTGAGGTAATCGTAGTCCTGGTCCCCTCCGCTGCTGGAGGAGTTGAGAGAGCTTAGGGAGCCGGCTGTGGAGCCACTGCCTTCATAGTCGAACACCAGCAGGGAGTCGTAGGGCGGGGCTGTGGGGTCGTTGTCTGCTGCCTTAAGTCCCTGGATGGACAGGAGGAAATAAAAAAACACAGTTAGATGAGTGAGGAGATTAAGGCCAGCCAGTCCAACATGACCAAACCCTGTCTGACAATAGCTACCAGACACCATTCACATTCACAGGCATGTTCTTATCCCATACTGCCACCTAAATAGGCTAATATTAACAGGCTAGCATTTCCTAATGTTTTCCTCCCTTCTACATGTTTAGGAAATCAGGTCCTTTTCATGGATTAAGACCGGCTCTAATTTCCCACTGAGTGTCCATCTGCAGCGAAGCGTTTTGGCTTTGATTCTCCCTGATATTTTTGGCATGCAGGATTATCCAGGACTTTATCAAAAGCTGAGATTTAGCATGACCGCCTGACCAAATGCCTCAGCTCACTGATGACTTAGCCTGGCCCTCCCCCTCCTCAAACCTCCATCACTCCAATGTCCACGGGCGCTGCCTGAGGGGCTTGGAGGGCTGAGAGGAGGAGATTGCTGTAGTGCCACTGACAATATGCCAGCTTTCACCACCACACTCTGGTCCCTGGTACAGTACTACATGCCCACTCCATTTTGTGTGTTCAAGTATAGCTCCCCAAAACTAGGAATGAGCCCTGGGGTGTGTGTTTGTGTGTGTGTGTATGTATGTTCCATTAGTGTGTGTGTTTCAGAGTGTGGGGTGCAATGGGGGTGTTTCCATTTTGAAGATTGTGCTTAACATTCCCAGAAGCTCTCGTAGCAGTGTGAGAGGTCCTTATGGATTGCTATTGATTTCCAAACCCATTCCTTAACGGTACTCTAGAGACTTGATGGATTGCTAATCTAGCACAAGAGATGTGCTTTGGCCATGAAGAGCATTGGGCCCAGCCCCGAATTCAACATCTTCTCATTGCGAGTGAGAACATCTAACAAATGAGAACTGAATGAAAAGAAACAGAGCACAACACGAAGAAACAAACGAGCCACTAGGCTCATTGGAAACACGTCAGAGATATATTTGAACTCCATTTTGTAGTTTTCTCTCTCTCTCTCTCTCTCTCTCTCTCTCTCTCTCTCTCTCTCTCTCTCAAAAAAAGGATAGATGGAAACAAAGTGCCCAGATGCTTAGTGATTATTTTCCACTTCTTAGCCTTTGTTAAATGTTTGCTCAGGGCTGTGGCGCTGATAATTTGGTGGGAAATATGACAGATGGATTGTTCATGACAATTACAGCCATCACTGCTCTGATGGCTAGAGCCCCATCCGGCACAACCACCACTCCACTGGGAGTGTGACAAGGTTAGCCAATCACAGAGCTTCGCCCTCCTAAAAACATTGTGCTGCCCTGTCCTCCCCTGACTTCACCCTCTGATCCACTGCTCACAAAACAGGTCTCGTAATTGAATTTAATAACATCCTATTCAGAGATTTGCGGGGTAAGTTTTTCCGTTTATTTCCCCTGATTAGAAACACACTGTAGTATTGTCACTTTGAATATGGGGGTTCAGAGTGTAACAAAGTGTGGAAATGTTGACTTGAAAAACGTTTTACCCCAATAACACTTTATTTGAATCTTTGTGAACTTTTTGTCCAGCACCTGTGGCCAACAAAAGGTTATGTAAGGTGAGGCTGATTTCCCAAATATTACCTCCCGGAGTGGGAACAGACTAAAAGCTGGATAATAGGCTATTGTTTGGCCACTCGGGAGGCTAAATTCTTGGGTGGATTTGCTTACCTGCCCATTTTTGTATTAACTGCCAAAGGCTCTGTGGGCATGGGGTTGTGTGTGCACTCCAGACTTTGAGCCCAGACACATTACCCCAGCCCCACCCCTTCTCCCTGAGCAACCAGGTCAGATTCCAACCCCAATGAAGACAAGGCATAAACCAGCTGCCGGCAGGGGGCAGTAGATATAATCTACGGGGACCACCTGTGTGTGTTTCTGTGTGCGGATGAGTGTGAGTGTGAGTGTGCGTGTGCATGTGGATGTGATGGGAAACAGGCGGACATGTACTGCTTGCAATGTGGATGTCTGGGTCAGGATGCTCTGGCCCACAACATCCTGCTGTCCTTGTACAGAAATAATACGTAAAACAGCAGATCTGTCTCTGCTCCAATAAGTATTGCAGTTTTTTTACGCACTGGACAAAACACTCAAACTCACTCAATATAAACTGAGCGGACAAGAGCATTAAGTGTTTTCAGGATTTTTTCTGAGAGAGCGAGGGAGGGGGAGTGGGAGAGAAATAGCCCGAGTAGGAGAGTTCTAATCTAAAAACATGGGAATAGGCCAACAACTGGGGGAGAGAGAGAAAGAGAGAACTCCATTTTGGATACAGTGAAAGTCTTGTCTGTTGGAGCTGGTGAAAAATACATGACCGTTCTTTTCATTTTACATCCACCCTTCAACACTGGAGTCAATGGTGCCCTGAGGCAAGCGAGGCCATGAAGGAACAGAACAGGGCACCTCTATGGAAAAGGCAATGTGCTGTTCTCTGTCTCATCCCACTAGATCTCTACAGAGAGACATCTAAAACTATTACCCCATCCGATTCTTCTGCACAGCTAAGAGAAACACAATTATCTCCAAGTGAATAATATTATAACTAAATTGGACACATTATAAATACTGTATTTTTGTCAGAAAACCAAAAAAGCGATTATCTCCTATTCGTGGACAATTTCCATAAGGGACTGATACAAATTTACTTGGGGGGAGTGGCTGGTCCAACTCAAGGTGTCATAAAATAAAATGCACCCCCCTCCCCAACATAACAAATATGTTCACATGACCCTCCCCTTGCCCTTGTATTGTAAAATAAATTGAACACCCCCCCTCATAGAACTAACTCAAAATGATGTTTACAACCACAAATAACAATAACTGTAGTGACCCTGTGTTTATAAACGTGGATATAGACTTTGCCACTTAAGCATGTTTTTGTGGCACAGTTGATGCCACACAGAGCTATGGGCCAGAAGGTTGAGGGTTCGCCACGATCAGAGCCGGCTGCAGACATTAATCAGCTAGGGCAAAGTCAGACTTTGAACATTTTGATGCCATATTTATAATTATATAAAATATATGCAACCAATTTTCCACCAACAGGTTTCTGTGCCAATGCACCACACAACCAATAGACAAAGCATACCGACATCGGGCACTTCAATATAATGGTTGCATTGTCAACACCACAATTAATAGACTATGTCAATCTTGACGAACAGAAAATACATCCCTTCCTACCTTGTAGGCTGACCGACCGAGTATCGAAGGCTTGATAATCTCCGAATGTCATAGTTTGGTTGATTGATTTTATTTGTCAGTGAAACAAAGACATACAGTTGAAGTTGGAAGTTTACATACACTTAGGTTGGAGTCATTAAAACTTGTTTTTCAACCACTCCACAAATGTCTTGTTAACCAGTTGGATTTAGGGGGCGCTATTTTAATTTTTGGATGAAAAATGTTCCCGTTTTAAACAAGATATTTTGTCACGAAAAGATGCTCGACTATGCATAGAATTGACAGCTTTGGAAAGAAGACACTCTGACGTTTCCAAAACTGCAAAGATATTGTCTGTGAGTGCCACAGAAATTACGTTACAGGCGAAACCCAGATAAAAATCCAACCAGGAAGTGCTGCATTTTTTGAAACCGCCTCATGCCAATGACTCCTTATATGGCTGTGAATGAGCTACGAATGTTTTCCCCAAGGTGTCTACATTGTGACGTCTTTTTAGGCATTTCCCTTGACAAATGGCTGTAAGGGACCATATATGGCATGTGGTCACATGGTGTCTCCCGCAGAAAACCTTGCGTAAAATACTGAGGTAGCCATTTTTCCAATCGCTTCTTATGAGAAACCAACTGCCTCGACGGATATATTTACAATTACATTCACTGGACTAGCGCACTTGAGTCTTTAGGGTGTATATAGCTAGGTTCCATCCAATTGGTGACAGACTTTCATGCAAATATTCTCATATCCCCATAAAAACAATATGGCATTTCAGAGTTTCCATTTGGAGAATTTGGTGCTGGACATCATACAGGGACATTTGCAAAGTTTTATGGACATCCATATGCATTCAGATCCAACCTAATACAGCCAGCGACATGAATAAACACCGTCTGTGATTTATTTAGAATTCAAGGCACACTGAACCAGCATGGCTGCCACAGCGTTCTGCAGTGATACGCCATCCCATCTGGTTTGCACTTAGTGGGACTATTGTTTGTTTATCAACAATGACCCAACACACTTCCAGGCTGTGAAAGGGCTATTTGACCAATAAGGAGAGTGATGGAGTGCTGCATCAGATGACCTGGCCTCCACAATCACCCAAACTAAAACCAATTGAGATGGTTTGGTTAGGGATGAGTTGGACCGTAGAGTGAAGGAAAAGCAGCCAACAAGTGCTCAGCATATGTGGGAACTCCTTCAAGACTGTTGGAAAAGCATTCCAGGTGAAGCTAGTTGAGATAATGCCAAGAGTGTGCAAAGCTGTCATCAAGGCAAAGGGTGGCTACATTGAAAAATCAAAAATATATTTAGATTTTTAAAATACTTTTGTGGTTACTACATGATTCCATGTGTTATTTCACAGTTGTGATGCCTTTAATATTATCCTACATTGCAGAAAATAGTAAAAATAAAGAAAAACCCTTGAATGAGTAGGTGTTCTAAAACTTTTGACTGGTAGTGTATATATATATAATTTTTAAATTTTCTATCATAATATTTTGTATAAAGATACACATTATATTGTTAGATTATAGGAGTAACTTTGGTAGGCAGTCTTCCTCACCTCATGTTCAACTGTGGGAGTCAGTTGGAGCGCCAGGGCACACTGCCTTCATATCATAGGCCTGCAGCAGCGAAAGCTTAATAATAGCCACACCATACCAAACCTTCACAAACGTTTCTAAACTTTATTAGGGTAATATCAAAAGTAAGTAAAGCCATTGTTCATAGGGAAAATACAACAGCGAATGTAAATCAGGGAAAAAACGCACTACCCTCCCGTGTCCAATAAAAAACACACAAAAGCACAAAAAAATAAAATTTCGGAAAAAAAAGAATAACATTTCGATCTGTCCCCAAGGAAACACTATACAGGCAGTTGTAAATGCAAAAGGGAAAATTAATTCATGAATTTAATTTCCCATTAACCTTTCATGTCTGTGTGCGTCTGTTCTGTTTCAATCAATACTTGCATGAGTACAGGGAGAGAGATTAGCTAAATAAACCTCCAAATGTGAAGCCTGCATCATCTGCTTCAGCTGCTTTCCTTTATTTTGAAGTATTCACTTCATTAAATTAAATATTTATACCTCTACCCCTAACCATGAGTGTTTATGAAATCATTCTCTAAATATTCCTGATTTAATCTCCTGTGGCATTATTCTAGATGCAGATGTTTAACCGTGAGAAGTTTAGTGTGTTTGTTTATTGTTTATTTGTTTACCTCGTTGATGAAGTCGCCGATGTCCCCGGGGTGCGGGGCTGCTGACCTTATGGGGTACTGGGGCTCAGGGTGCAGAGGCCTCTCGTCCATACGCCGGATCCCCACGGGCTTGATGGTGTCCGGCTCTATCGTGTCGGGCTGCTGAAGCTGGCTCAGGTCATAATCCTGGAGGGGAGAGGGAGAGGAGGGACAGATGGGAGTCAGCAAGAAGCCAGAGACAAGTGGAGATCCACACAGAGCAGAGCCCCCACCAAGACCTAGACCCTGATCCATACACACATGGGCAGACCTCCCTACCTAGATCAATACACACATGGGCAGAGCTCCCTATCTAGACCAATACACACATGGGCAGAGCTCCCTATCTAGACCAAAACACACATGGGCAGAGCTTCCTATCTAGACCAATACACACATGGGCAGAGCTCCCTATCTAGACCAATACACACATGGGCAGACCTCCCTACCTAGGCCAATACACACATAAAAAGTATTTAACTCGGAAAGTCAGTTAAGAACAAATTCATACTTACAATGACAGTCTACCCCTGCCAAACCCTAATCCCAACGATGCTGGAACAATTGTGCACCACCTTATGGAACTCCCAATCACAGCCAGTTGTGATACAGCCTGGAATCAAACCAGGGTCTGCAGTGATGCCTCTAACACTGATATGCAGTGCCTTAGACTGCTGCGCCATTCTGGAGCCATGGGCAGAACTCCCTACCTAGACCAATACACACACAGGCAGAACTCCCTACCTAGACCAAAACACACACAGGCAGAACTTTCTACCTCGACCAATACACACACGGGCAGAACTCCCTACCTAGACCAATACACACACGGGCAGAACTTCCTACCTAGACCAATACACACATGGCCAGAACAGAATAAGATCCACCTTGACTAATCACACATGGACAGAATTCCCTACCTACGCTGATACACACATGGGCAGATCTCTCTACCTAAGCCAATACACACGCATAGGCCACATGATCTACCCGAGACTGGGACACACTGAAATAAAAAGGGCCAAATCATGAAATTCTAGAAAAAGAATATGCAGAGCTAAAATATATATATATATATATATATATATGAGGGGGGTGGCAGTGTCTACATAACTGTATATTGTTGTTACTGTTACTACCCTGTATCATCAAAGCTACAAATCCTATCAATGGGTGGACTTTAGACTGTTGGTTGAAGTACTACCACTTGGACAGTTAGCTGCATTTAACAATATCCAGCTTCGGAGTCAAGGCTAAGGAACCGAGCATCAGTCTTCAACCCACTTGCAATAGAGCAGTGTTCTTCTGGAAGAGTGTGCAGGGAACTGTTCTGCTCTAATCAGGCCCCAGACACGGAATGGCGGATATGCATAAGCCATTACTAATCCTATTAACATTGCCAAGGCAACCTGACTGGCTCGCCGTTTGGTTTGTGCAGTGTCACAGGAGGAGAGAGAAGGAGTGGACAGAGCTGCAGAGAGAAATGGAGAGAGAGAGAGAAACAGAGGGATGGAGAGAGCAAGACCGAGAATGAGAGAGAAAGAGATTTGGAGAGCCGTGGTGCGTTGTGATGTGGATGAGAAGACAGCAGCGAGGAGGTGGACTGATATGCTATCAGAGAGGATATGATGGAGGGAATGCCATGGGAGAATAGTTGTGTGATTAATAAGCGTGAATGATGGAGTGTCCCTCTTTAGCAGATTTTCAGTAATCCATCCATCTCTAATATCCCCCTTCAATATTGTCCCTGCTCGCTTGCACATATAACTATGCATGTAACTAAGCTCACACACACTCGCGGACACACAAATCCTGAGTGTGTATGCATGTCTAAAGATGGACAAATGAATACATACTGTAGATGACTAAAATACAAACATATTTTAGAAACACAAACACAGACACAACTACACATGTCGACACTCCAGTCCAGACACTCCAGTCCAGACACTCCAGTCCAGATACTACAGTCCAGACACTACAGTCCAGATACTCCAGTCCAGATACTCCAGTCCAGATACTCCAGTCCAGACACAACCGTCCAGACACAACCGTCTAGACACTCCAGTCCAGACACTCCAGTCCAGACACACCAGTCCAGACACTCCAGTCCAGACACTCCAGTCCAGATACTCCAGTCCAGACACAACCGTCCAGACACAACCGTCCAGACACTCCAGTCCAGACACAACCGTCCAGACACTCCAGTGCAGACACTCCAGTCCAGACACTACAGTCCAGATACTCCAGTCCAGGTACTCCAGTCCAGACACTCCAGTCCAGACACAACCGTCCAGACACTCCAGTCCAGACACTCCAGTCCAGACACACCAGTCCAGACACTCCAGTCCAGACACTCCAGTCCAGATACTCCAGTCCAGACACAACCGTCCAGACACAACCGTCCAGACACTCCAGTCCAGACACAACCGTCCAGACACTCCAGTCCAGACACACCAGTCCAGACACTCCAGTCCAGGTACTCCAGTCCAGACACTCCAGTCCAGACACAACCGTCCAGACACAACCGTCCAGACACACCAGTCCAGACACTCCAGTCCAGACACTCCAGTCCAGACACTCCAGTCCAGATACTCCAGTCCAGACACAACCGTCCAGACACAACCGTCCAGACACTCCAGTCCAGACACAACCGTCCAGACACAACCGTCCAGACACTCCAGTCCAGACACTCCAGTCCAGACACACCAGTCCAGACACTCCAGTGCAGGTACTCCAGTCCAGACACTCCAGTCCAGACACAACCGTCCAGACACTCCAGTCCAGACACTCCAGTCCAGACACACCAGTCCAGACACTCCAGTCCAGACACTCCAGTCCAGATACTCCAGTCCAGACACAACCGTCCAGACACAACCGTCCAGACACTCCAGTCCAGACACTCCAGTCCAGACACTCCAGTCCAGACACTCCAGTGCAGACACTCCAGTCCAGACACACCAGTGCAGACACTCCAGTCCAGACACTCCAGTCCAGACACTCCAGTCCAGACACTCCAGTCCAGACACTCCAGTCCAGATACTCCAGTCCAGACACAACCGTCCAGACACTCCAGTCCAGACACTCCAGTCCAGACACTCCAGTCCAGACACTCCAGTCCAGACACTCCAGTGCAGACACTCCAGTCCAGACACTCCAGTCCAGACACACCAGTGCAGACACTCCAGTCCAGACACTCCAGTCCAGACACTCCAGTCCAGACACTCCAGTCCAGACACTCCAGTCCAGACACACCAGTCCAGACACTCCAGTCCAGACACTCCAGTCCAGACACACCAGTCCAGACACTCCAGTCCAGACACACCAGTCCAGACACTCCAGTCCAGACACTCCAGTCGAGACACAACCGTCCAGACACTCCAGTCCAGACACAACCTTCCAAACACATCCTACTCCTAAAAAATGATGGTGTTCATTTGAACACATGTATCTAACTTACTTAGGCCTTTCTATTCCTTGTGGAACATAGGCCTACACATGTATCATGTTAATCTGGAAATAGACAGATGGATAATCTAAACAGACAGATTGACAGTGCGTGTAAAAACAATATCCCCATGTCCCCTCCAGTTGACTGAAAGGGTCTGTCTGGAAGGGGACAATGGCCGTCATACATCCCAGAGCAGGATGCCATGTGTCCCCTCCAGCCCACCTCCCTCCTCCCAGCCCACTACCCTGTGACCCTCCTAGGACCTACCGCGGGGTCATCCCAGAGGTCAGAGCTTAGTGACAGGGAACTGCAGCATATCATTACAGTCACGTAGCCACAACTGGATAATGACGACACTCTAAGCACTCAAGGGCACCATTCTTCACACATTACAGCTCCAAGCACCAACACACTGACATATCATTTCCCCTGCCACGCCCGGAGAACACATTGAATCACCCACATTGTGGCTGGACATTCCAAAGCAAAGGCCTCCACTTGATCCTACAACGGGTAAAGCTGGACAGTAAACAATATCAGACACACAAACTCCTCACGTAAAGGGGAGGAATTTGTTGGGCCATATTTCCACTTCAAATATCTATTTAATATTCTGCTTGAAGCAAAAGATCGACTGACGATGGCCCCGGTCTGCACCTATTGACTGACTCTGTGCCCTTCCTCCTAGAGTGAGACTTTAACAAGAGGTTGTTTTTCCAGTCTTTCCACTCTTTTTTTTATTTTCACAACTGAATGAGGAATTAGGACACCTGCTGTGGTTGCATACACAGGTTTGTTCTGTCAAGACAAAATAGTATGTTGGTAATTTATTGAAAGGAAGTATCTTTAAGCTATTTTGTTTGTGTGGCTTTGAAAAATAAGCATTTCCATCTGTATTTAGAAAAACGATATCATACACAGCTTTCCTCTGTGGCCCTTTGAAAAACTTGGCAAAGATGTGCTTCAGTTTGTGACTGCATTGATGAACAGGCAGGGCTAGAAAACACTCATTACAATGGAGTTTCTCCATCAAGTTACACAACTTTAACTTCCACAGAAGTTTCTGGAATTGGATATTCTTTCCACACCACATTATTCTTCACTTCCCACACAGCCAGTGAGAAGGGGGCTGATCAGCTGTCTCCTCTAGGTAGAATGAGTGCCCCACGGACTAATAAAAACCCAGGCAATGGCAGTCAGAAACTAAAATAAAATACTCAGAGAGCACAGAGTGGCCAATGGTCTGACACTTCAATTTCCTCCACAGCGGGAGAGATAGGGAGAACAGAGGTGAGGCATTATATAGTCCACATCACAGGGACAGTCAGGTTCATTTTTTACCCAACACACACCACCGACTGACTGACTTCCAGATTCCAAAGACAAGACCATTTCCTTCTGACGTCCAGCCCTCCTCCTCCACTCAGCTCAAAATGGAAGCTTGTAATTCCTTCGATAAATCTGAATTCAGTTACCCCCCCGCTTCTACAGTATTTGAGGAGCGTTATATCACAGTGTCTTCAGAAATCACTGTGCATGTGTGTGTGTGTGTGTGTGTGTGTGTGTGTGTGTGTGTGTGTGTGTGTGTGTGTGTGTGTGTTTGTGTGCGTGTCTCCCTCCTGCTCAATCGCTGGCAGATGTGTAATGGCTTCCCAGTCATATCGTTACCTTTAGATGGAGCTTAATTACTACACAGTAGCAGATGTATGTCTCCAAATTACATTATCCCTGCAATTACTAGCCTCAGAAGCCAATTTAGGACTGAAGACTGCTACTACCCCACACTCATCTCTAGTCTACACTACCTAGGCCAGTGTGTGGAGTCCCTCACAGAATGGCCCCTTGGCATGAACACACTCCATTTGTGGAAGATATTAACAGACATTTACAAAATGATTCCCTTGTATTAACTGAAGTTCATTATAACAAGTGCGGTTTTCTGTGTACAGTATATCTGAGGATGTCTCGTGTGTGTCTGTGTGTGTCTGTGTGTATGTGAGTGTGTGTTTCAATGTGTATGTGTGTGTGTCTGTCTGTGCATGTGTGTTACTCCACCTGGTCCTCCTCTCCACCTCCCTCTTCATCGTACTTCAGGATGTTGTCTCTGACGTCGTCCTCCGGGTCAATGAGAAGCTGCTTGGCCTGACGCTCCTTATCACGACGCTTCATCCACACCACAAACAACAACACCAGAACTATAGAAGGAGGGAGGGAGGAAGGGAAAGTGTGTGAGAGAGAGATCCCCTATTACAAAACATAATAACTGACATATTTTGCATACACATGTAATCCAATCCAGAATTTAGAGCTTGCCTCGAGCCTGATCAGGGATATCTTTTGGGTAATCCTGAAATAATCTACTGGTGTCTCTTGGGCATGACGTTTAGCTCTCTCCATAATTCCTGTGGCAGTGTTTGGGGATGGCAAGGGATGGCATTTGATCTTGTTTGTGTGTGATGGGTGGGGTGGTGGGGACACTGGTGTGTGTGTGTGTGTGTGTGTGTGTGTGTGTGTGTGTGTGTGTGTGTGTGTGTGTGTGTGTGTGTGTGTGTGTGTGTGTGTGTGTGTGTGTGTGTGTGTGTGTGAGTGTGACTGTGAGAGTGTGTGCACGCGCGAGCATGCGAGAGGGCAGGGCTGCACTCACTGAGGAGGATGATGATGCAGAGCAGGATGGCGATGATGGCGCCCGTGCCCAGCCCTGCGGCGATGATGTGCTGCTGGTCGGTGCAGTCCCCGTTGTGGTCACACTGGCACACCTTGACCCGCAGGTAGGATGTGTTGGACATGGGCAGGTTGCCAGAGTCAGTGATGATGATGGGGATCTCGTAGATGCCGCTTTCCAGGAAGCCAATCTTCAGGTTCAACTGGGCATAATCACCTGGGAGACGGGGGAGAGGGAGGGAGGGGGGAGAGGGAGGGAGGGAAAGAGACGTAAAGGAAGGGAAAGTGAAGGAAGAAAGATAAATAAGCAACTCAGTTACTAATCCCTAAATAAAACAAAACAACACTACTTAAAATGTTCCAGAGTGTAACTACTGGGAAAATAAATACACTACCTGGCCAATAGTATGTGGACACCTGCATGTCGAACATTTCCTTCCAAAATCATGGGCATTAATATGGAGCTAGTCCATATGCCTCCACTCTTCTGGGAAGGATGTCTAATAGCTGTTGGAACATTTCTGTGGGGACTTGCTTCCATTCAGCCACAAGCGCAATAGTGATGTTGGGCGCTAATGTTGGCCGATTAGGCCTGGCTTGCAGTCGGCATTCCAATTTGTCCCAAAGGTGTTCAATGGGGTTCAGGTCAGGGCTCTGCGCAGGCTAGTCAAGTTCTTCCACACCGATCTCTGCATACCATTTCTGTATGGACCTCTTTGTGCACGGGCGCATTATCATGCTTAAACAGGATAGGGCCTTCCCTAAACTGTTGCCACAAAGTAGGAAGCACAGAATCATCTAGAATGTAATTGTATCCTGTAGCGTTAAGATTCCCTTCACTGGAACTAAGGGGCCACCAAATGTTACAGTCGGCACTATGCATTCGGGCAGGTAGCGTTCTCTTGGGATCCACCAAACCTAGATTTGTCTGTCGGACTGCCAGATGGTGAAGCAGGATTCATTACTACAGAGAACGCATTTCCACTGTTCCAGAGTCCAATGGTGGTGAGCATTATACCACTCCAGCCGACGCTTGTCATTCTGCATGATTATCTTAGGTTTGTGTACGGCTGCTCAGCCATGAAAACAGATTTCATGAAGCTCCCGAGGAACAGTTCTTGTGCTGACGTTGCTTCCAGTGGCAGTTTGGAACTTCTGAGTGTTGCAACCAAGGACAGAGGATTTTTACGCGCTACACGCTTCATCACTTGGAGGTCCCATTCTGTGAGTTTGTGTGGCCTACCACTTTGCGGCTGAGCCGTTGTTGCTCCTAGATGTTTCCACTTCACAATAAAAGCACTTACAGTTGACAGGGGTAGATGTAGCAGTGCAGACATTTGACAAACTGACTTGTTGGAAAAGTGGCATCCTATGACAGTGACACGTTGAAAGTCACTGAGCTCCTCAGTACGGGCCATTCCACTGACAATGTTTGTCTATAGAGATTGCATGGCCGTGTGCTCGATTTTATACACCTGTCAGCAATAGGTGTGTCGCCGAAATAGCCGAATCCACGAATTTGAAGGAGTGTCCACATACTTTTGAACAGCATGAATTCCAATACCTGGAAATTGTGTCAGCTTATCTAATCCAAAATATGGTCAGGATTTAGATTTTGAGCTTATAAACCCACTGAAGACCTTTTTGATAATGCCGCTTAGGCTAAACTCCCCCCCCCCAGATTCTATAATCCATATGGCTGTTATCCTATTAAGATAGTTATTCATTTACGGTGGTTTACACACGCATCGATTCGCTATCAACGCACAACAAATGAGTAATTCCGCCAATATGTTGTTTGTATAATTAGGCCTAATCAATTAGTGAGCTGTTACTAATCTCTTGTATAATATAGTGTCTTAACATTGGCCTCGTGAGGCACGCACACTGAGAGCATTGTCTACTGTCATACGCTCGTAGAAAAAAAGGGTTCCAAAATGGTTCTTTGGCTGTCCCCATAGGATAACCCTTTTTGGTTCCAGGTAAAAACCTCTGTGGAAAGAACCTTTTTAGGTTCTAGATAGGACCTTTTTTCTAAGAGTGTCGGTCACTGCTCTTGGCCCTATGGAGAGCCAGAAACCTCATGGACATGATGCCCATACAGTACTGCCCCGAAGCCAGTGCCAAACCTATAGTGTTATTTATCACCATCCAAATGACCAGGTGGTTCTCCATTCTCACTGGCGGTTGTAAAAACACTGGAAGTTGATTGATGAATGTCAGCTATTGGCCAAAATGGTCACCTGGTGACCCAGGTCTAAATCAGTCTCTGATTACATTGGAAGAATGAAAACCAGCAGTATTGCTGACCTAGAGACCCCGATAGATATATTGAATAGCCCTGATCTACAGTGTTTTTGTTTGTTTGATTGTTTGCTATTGTTGTTGTTGTGTCTTACCACTGAGCCGTGTGATGGTCCAGTTTCTTCTGACATCTGAGGGCCTGTTGGCCAGCTCGAACGCGAAGGGTCCGGCGTTGGGGTTGAGGTCTCCGTCCAGCGCTGTGATGTTGATGCCGTTAGGCTCGGGCTTCTTGCACATCTCAGTCTCCTGGGGGTAGACGTGGGGCGCGTTGTCGTTGATGTCTAGCAGGGAGATCTGCAGGGTGCCTGTACCACTCGCTGGTGGGACGCCTGGACGGGACAACACACACAGACAGGGACGGATGCACACACAATGTCACACGCACAAATGTCTTAGAATACAGATTTGACATAACACATAATAACAATAAGGGGAAGTATGCCATTGAAGTGATCCTCTTGCATGATGTCTCGCTGCATGTTTGCTAATGCATAACGGTTGTTATCCTGAACCTGGTTCTTGGTGTAAAAGTAATGCAGAGAGGAGCAGCAGCAGCCAGTCTGCAGGGACAGAACCCCTCCAGACTGCATACTGATCTGAGGAGCAGAGCTCCTCTCTCTCCACGGGTGAGGGTGGGGGAAATAGCGCAACGTTTGGGGAATGGAGGGAGGCGCAGAGAGGCTGTGCATGTGTGTGTGTTATCTAAAGAGAGTGTGTATTCCTGACGAAGGGGGAGGCCACAGGGTGAGACTACTAAACCAGACAGACAGAGAAGAGCACACTGTCGCTGCCTTAGCCCGGGAGACCCAGAGCCTCAGCCCCTCTATGTATTCATGGGGCTAAGAGGCTTTTTTGCCATTCAGGCCACGCTCAAATGAGCCACTCATCTAATCCTGACCTATTAATGCTGAGAAACCTCTTTATTGAGAGAGTTTCTAAGCCTATTGGCCTACGCTGTGCTCTGTGGAACAGGCTAAACCTGAACAGAGGTAAATCCAGTCAGGGAAGGAGAGAGGAAAGAGGTGAATACATCCACAGTGTGGCTGCTAGGTCTGTGCTCGCTCTGAAACGTTAACTTTCAACAAGGTGGCGGTTGCTACATTGGTGTCTGGCACAATTTTAACCTTGAAAAAGGCAGCTGTGTGTGAGATTTTTGCCTGCTAAAAACAATATTCCCCTAGTCTACTTGGCTCTACAGATGGAAGCAGATATTAGCGCCCGGTGACTAGGCTAAGTACCATTGTCAGAGGCCAAGAAGGTGGCGCTGTACATGTTGTCCTTCACGTAGGGCGACTCGCGGTCCAGGACGGCAATGGTTGTGATGCGCCCGGTGTTAGCATCAATTCTCAGCCAGTTGGCTGGGTCTGAGAGCCTGGTGTATCTGAGAACACAGGGGACGAAGATTGAAAGAAGATACATAAAGACGCTCATTCAAACCTTACAAGCTAGGTTTTTTTAATCATGATTTAATTTTATGCAGACTCATACATTCAAGGCTAAAGGTGGTGAATGAGAAAGATGCATATCTTACTGAGAATGGGAGTGTTTTTATTGACAGTCAGTGATTGAAGAAACTGCATGAAAAGCTCTGTATGAATACAGCTATTTAGTATCATTATTACCTAATGCTTTGCTGCATGAATCTATCAGGGTCTTGTGCTGTGAAGGTGGTCAGTGTGGATTCTGCTAACATCCCCTCCTCCAGTTTGATGAGTTTGGGGTTGGGGTCGAAGTAGGGGCTCTCGTTGACGTCAATGACCCTGATGGAGACAGTGGCGGTGGACTGGCGAGGGGAGTGGATGCCCCGGGCGAGAGACACCTCGTTCACCGCTACCACCGTCAACATGTACGTCCTGCTGATCTCATAATCGATTGGCTGGAGGGAGGAAATGCAAAAGTACGTAAGTATGCTCCATGGACGGTAAGGGATCAATAAAGTATATATTCGGTTCTTTTTTTTGTCAATAAAGTACTCTTCTAATGCAATGAGGTAAAGATCCCAGAAAAAGTCAGCTCGGGGCTACTTTAGTTAGTTGTACTACTACTGCTGAGCTGTCTTAGCCAGTCACAGTCTGTTAAAGGTCACCAAAGCACACACACATCCCTGGGTCGCTCCTCTTTTCAATTCGCTGCAGCTAGCGACTGGAACGAGCTTCAAAAAACACTCAAACAGGACCGTTTTCTATCAATCTCTTCAGACAAAGACTAAATCATGGACACTCTTACTGACAGTTGTGGCTGCTTTGCGTGATGTATTGTTGCCTCTAGCTTTTTGCTGTTGTCTGTGCCCAATCATGTTTGTACCATGTTTTGTGCTGCAACCATGTTGTGTTGCTACCATGCTGTGTTTTCATGTGTTGCTGCTATGCTATGTTGTTGTCTTGGGTCTCTCTTTATGTAGTGTTGTGGTGTCTCTCTTATCGTGATGTGTGTTTTGTCGTTTATTTTATTTTTAATCCCAGCCCCCGTCCCCGCAGGAGGCCTTTTAGTAGGCCGTCATTGTAAATAAGAATTTCTTCTTCACTGACTTGCCTAGTTAAATAAAAGTTAAATAAATAAAATAATAAAATACAATTAGCTATTAAAATAAGTGGCTCCCCTGGGAGATACGGGAGTGGAGGGAAGGGGATTGGGGTAATGGATTAAGTCTGAGGGTGTTGCAGTCTGTCTCACCTTGACGACGGTTACCAGGCCCTCGTTAGTGGTGGGGTCGGTTGGCACGGAGAACCTGCCAGTGGGGTCACCTCCAGTGATCTTGTAGACGGCCTTCCACGCTAGCGTGTTGGGCTGGTCTTTGTCCGTCACCGTCAGGTTGGCCACGATGACATTCACCCGGTTCTCAGGCACCTCTCCAAAGAACTAAATGAATAAAAGATGGAGGATGGGACAGAGAGCAGTTACACATACTGCTGCGCCAGCGAAAACCACAGGCTCCGTGCTCCAGCTCTACACACCCAACACCCAATTTCAAGTAAATAAATGTCCACGGCAATTTATCATGTTATCATCGCCATCTCGGCCTGATAGCAAAACAATAGCATTACATTCCACAAGGGCCAATGTATCGGTAACAAATACATCAAGCACCTGT
The DNA here is from genome assembly GCF_036934945.1 of Oncorhynchus masou masou. NCBI lineage: Eukaryota > Metazoa > Chordata > Actinopteri > Salmoniformes > Salmonidae > Oncorhynchus > Oncorhynchus masou. The sequence goes on from NC_088228.1 coordinate 27,339,580, forward strand.
CTCTGCTCTGCTCTCTCTGCCTGCCTGATGTACTCACAGTGTCAGTACTTACATGTGGGTTGTTCCATTTTACATCAATCACTTTTTTGGATGCACCCCTTTTGATTTGAACAAACCTTTCTATACATATTTGCCCATAGTAGAAGTGGTCAGAAAGTAACTTTTTGGAACTGAATGCCAAAACATTTAGGCAATAGATGTGCTGAAAATTTAACCGGTTTGCATATTCCACCCTATCATGAGACATCCAGTCCTTCATCACTGGAAAAGATAAACGGTTGAGTTGGATATCATTTAAAAAACCTATACACAGGGTTGTACAACTATTTTATAATTTCTCGGGACAAAGAATTGGGAATAAAAATGACGTAAATTTAACGTAAATGATCTAAAACATTGTAAACTGCGATGTATTTATTTATTTTGCACATGCTGTAGCGAGACCGTGTTTTACATCATCTGAGTTTTACGTTGTTGTGCCCATCATCGGTTGAGACACAACATGGCTCTGCCTGGATCGTTACAGTGCTATGACTGGGAACAGAGTGGATCGCACAGTGTGGTGTAATGCATAGATGTGAAGCTTTGTTCTTTCTTACCATCTCGGCAGTGAACTCTGGTGGGTTGTCGTTGATGTCGGTCACCCTGATAACAGCCGTGGCAGTGTTGGACAGGCCGTACATGGGGTTGCCCTCCATGTCTGTGGCCTGGATGATCAACGTGTACTGAGGCACTTTCTGCATGAAAAAAAAAGAAGTTGAAAAAGAATACACTCTCTATATCATGAACAACATGAGGCCCATTTCTAGTTTGCCTTGTCTATCAAAAGTGTTGGAAAAACTTGTCAATAATCAACTGACTGGCTTTCTTGATGTCTATAGTATTCTCTCTGGTACGCAATCTGATTTCAGCTTATGTTATGGATGTGTCACTGCAACCTTATAGGACTTAGCCAAACCTTTCGATATGGTAGAACATTCCATTATTGTGGGCCCGCTAAGGAGTATTGGTGTCTCTGAGGGTGTCTTTGGCCAGGTTTACTAACTACCTCTCTCAAAGAGTGCAGTGTATAAAGTTAGAACATCTGCTGTCTCGGCCACTGCCTGTCGTCAAGGGAGTACCCCAAGGCTCGATCCTAGGCCCCACGCTCTTCTCAATTTACATCAACAACATAGCTCAGGCAGTAGGACACTCTCTCATCCATTTACATGCATATGACACAGTCTTATACTCTACAACAAAACTTTCTTAGTGTCCAACAAGCTTCCTCTGGCCTTAACCTTGTTCTGAACACCTCCAAAACAAATGGCATGTGGTTTGGTAAGAATAATGCTCCTCTCCCCACCAATGTGATTACTACCTCTGAGGGTTTAGAGCTTGAGGTAGTCACCGCATACAATACTTTGGAGTATGGCTAGATGGTACACTGTCCTTCTCTCAGCACATATCAAAGCTGCAAGCTAAGGTTAAATCTAGATTTGGTTTCCTCGATTCGAATCACTCCTATTTTACCCCAGCTGCTAAACTAACCATCCTACCCATACTAGATTACGGAGACGTAATTTATAGATCGGCAGGTAAGGGTGCTCTCGAGTGGCTAGATGTTCTTTACCATTCGGCCATCAGATTTGCCACCAAATGCTCCTTATAGGACATATCGCTGTACTTTATACTCATCTGTAAACAGGTCATCTCTGTATATCATCTCTGTATACATCTCTGTATATGTTTATTTATAAAACCCTCTTAGGCCTCACTCCCCCCCTATTGGAGATACCTACTGCAGCCCTCCTGCTCCACATACAACACGCAGGAGGCCTTTTGCATTTCGGTCGGCCGTCATTGTAAATAAGAATTTGTTCTTAACTGACTTGCCTAGTTAAATAAAGGTAAAGCCTTGAGCCGTGTGTTCAGTAGATATGGGGGTCTTACATAAACCCCAACGAGGAATCCGAGTTATTCTCACAATGATCAAGTCTACATCAATTCCCTGTGGAGAGAGAAAGGAACTCTAGAAGTCGGCTTGCTGTGGGAGTGCAAAGCTTCCACTCTGTGTAGCAGTATGGTGCACGATGGGTAATCCCACTGTAACAAATGACTCCCTTCACATTAAAAGCTACTCAGGCGACGGACCAGTTGCTAGGTAATGAGAAACGGGGAAATTACTTTCATGGTGGCAAATGCCGTATATATAACAGTAGCCCTGGGGTAAACTGGATTGAGTGGGCCAACTATCCAGATTGCCCTGGCCAGAATTACAGCAATTGGCTTTGTTTTTTCCCTTTGACTTTTTATATTTATTCCGTTATTTTTTCCTCTCCTTCCTTCCAGTAAAAGCAAGTCCATGGCCATGCAATTAAATAGGAGTCTTAACAGCAACGAGGAGAAAAACATTTAGCTGCTCAATGATGCATATTGCCTCCACGTTAGAGTAAATAATTCCGAAGAGTGTGATGAGTCAATTTCTGGTCTTCGTTGGGAAAATGGTAATGGGGTATACTTAGCTAACTTCATTAGTTTTGAGACACACTAAAGATTATCAGCAGCAAAAACAACTCAAAACTGTTTGTCTGCTATCTACAGCTCACTTAGGTAAACAAAGGAAAATATATTTTGATGTATACGAGGTAGAGGAATGCCGAGCAGCGAAGGAGGACCACATATATACGAATGAATGTGATGATGGGACTGTTACTGCTACTGCAATGGGGTTTAATAAGAGAGCACGCGAGCACGCACACAAACTGTTGTATTGCGTACCTCTCTGTCCAGGCCAGCCGCGACGGTAATGATGTCTCCTGTCTTGTTGTTAATGGTGAACATGTTGGATGTCGGGCTCTCGGGATTCTGGGATCCGATCTTGTAGCGCAGCATCCCATTGGCTGTTTTGGGGTCGTCTTTGTCAACAGACGTTACCGTCATAACGAAGGTCCCTGATGAATGACAAGAGAGACAGAAGATGCAAATAGGGGATTTAACTTTTAAAAAGGTAGAACATTGTTTTATTTCAATACTGCATTGAATCGACCTAAGGCAGTCATTACACTGACGTTACTTCCATGCTATGAGGATCCGTTGACTAACATGGAGCACAGTCGAAACATAGCCCAAATAAAAGCTTTGGCTTCGTCTGAAATGTTGACAAAGCACTTCCACAAGAGAATACTTGCTATTGGCAGAGATCTTATCCATATCGAACCACAGCCAAATGAACAAAATGACTACCCTGTGTGATTCATCAATGCCGTTTGATGTCGTAATAGTCTAGTGGCACAGTGGGCCAGAGGCTGGGAAGGTTAGTCTGGGCTCCTACCTGGTTTGGAGCCCTCAGGGACGGAGCCATTCCAGATCTGATGAATGAACTCTGGCCGGTTGTCGTTCATGTCAATCACATTGATCACAATGTCGATGGGGCTCTCTACCTGATTACCGTTCAGATCCACAGCATGAGCTCTCAGCTGTAGGTGAGACATCAGGGAGAGCACTCAGCTGGTTGCGGTGTACACACATATATACGTATGCACACATGCACTCACACACTTTTTCATCCAGGCATACACATAACCAGAAAACAGAAAATATCCAAAAGTCATAGCAATGTAGGACCCACACGATAAACATACAGCTAAACACACCTAAGCAGAACCTTGGCATTGTGATGACTCTCACCCTTACCTATTTCCATTTCTCTCAGACAAAAATAATGAGCCCGGGAATGTGCCTTTCAATACTGTTCATGTTTGTTTCTTCACCGTGCAGAGCTTCCAGCGAGGCCCTCCCCATTGTACCTTTCATTACCAACATGTCATTTGCTGATTTTACTGTCTGCCCACAGTCTAATACATGTCTCACCCAGAATCAAGTCAATAGCATTGGTTGCTAGACATATCACAACTCCCAGACAATGACCACTGCCATTTAATTCATAGTTATGAGTGGGTCATGATATCGCTAGAAGTTAAGTTTTTTTTTTTTTTTTTTTTTTTTTACAAATTCATTGACTCTTTCAAATTCCCAGACGGATAAGTCAGTTCCGGAATGCCTCCCAAACCCCCCACCCCTCTCTAGTGTACACTATTGAGGAGTGTTTGACTACCAAGGGACTTTGAGCACATGCCAGCCAGCCTCCTGGAATGTACAGACTGCATGTATAAGCCAAAGAGGACATACTGTACATCTCAATAAAGAGTAATGCTTTTAATGCTTGGTACTTTTACTGTAAACATTTGGAATATCTGCTTCGTTGCTCTTATTCAGTGTACCGGTTGCAACGCCAAGGTGCTTTCTCCATCATGGAGAAAAGTCAATACAGTCAAAATCGCATCACTTCAGGTCAAGCTGGGCCAAGGAAGGCTTGAGATTAATAGGACCTGCACACACTATTACTCCACCATACCTTTATGTGGCTAGAAAAGAACAATGTTTCGAACCAAAGTGGATCTTGACTTTGTTAGTGGTCCTAGTCATCTGCTCTCTATCACGTAGGCCTTTATGTGTGTGTGTGTGTGTGTGTGTGTGTGTGTGTGTGTGTGTGTGTGTGTGTGTGTGTGTGTGTGTGTGTGTGTGTGTGTGTGTGTGTGTGTGTGTGAGAGAGAGAGACTTACGTGGAAGTTGGATATGTGTTCCCTGTCCAGGGGTTTCATGACAGACAGCTCTCCAGAGATGGGGTGAATTATGAAGATGCCGGTGGGTGGCTGGTCAGCTCCGGGTCCAGTCACACTGTACCTCAGGGATCGGTTCTTGTCATTGTCCGACCGGATCTGTTTCAGAACACAAAGGTAGGTTGGTTAAATGATGATCAATAATGTAGGTACTGACACCCCCACACACACACACACACACACATATATATACGGTTGAAGTCGGAAGTTTACATACACTTAGGTTGGAGTCATTAAAACTTGTTTTCAATAACTTATAATTCGCTGTATCACAAATCCAGTGGGTCAGAAGTTTACATACACTAAGTTGACTGTGCTTTAAAAAGCTTGGAAAATTCCAGAAAATGAAATCTTGGCTTTAGAAGCTTCTGATAGGCTAATTGACATCACTTGAGTCAATTGGACGTGTACCTGTAGATGTATTTCAAGGCCAACCTTCAAACTCAGTGCCTCTTTGCTTGACATCATGGAAAAATCTAAAGAAATCAGCCAAGACCTCAGGAAAAAAATTATAGAGCTCGACAAGTCTGGTTCATCCTTGGGAGCAATTTCCAAATGCCTGACAGTACCTCGTTCATCTGTACAAACAATAGTACGCAAGTATAAACACCATGGGACCAAAAAGCCGTCATACCGCTCAGTAAGGAGATGCATTCTGTCTCCTAGAGATGAATGTACTTTAGTGCGAAAAGTGCAAATCATTCCCGAAACAACAGCAAAGGACCTTGTGAAGATGCTGGAGGAAACAGGTACAAAAGTATACCCACAGTAAAACGAGTCCTATACTGACTCAGCAAGAAAGAAGCCACTGCTCCAAAACCGCCATAAAAAAGCCAGACTACGGTTTGCAACAGCACATGGGGACAAATATCATACTTTTTGGAGAAATGTCCTCTGGTCTGATGAAACAAAAATATAACGGTTTGGCCATAATGACCATTGTATGTTTGGAAGAAAAAGGGGGATGCTTGCAAGCCGAGGAACACCATTCCAACCGTGAAGCACGGGGGTGGCAGCATCATGTTGTGGGGGTGCTTTGCTGCAGGAGGGACTGGTGCACTCACAAACTAGATGGCATCATGAGGCAGAAAAAATGATGTGGATATATTGAAGCAAAATCTCAAGACATCAGTCAGGAAGTTAAAGCTTGATCGCAAATGGGTCTTCCAAATGGACAATGAACCCAGGCATACTTACAAATTTGAGGCTGAGGGACAACAAGGTCAAGGTATTGGAGTCATCACAAAGCCCTGACCTCAATCCTATCAAAAATGTGTGGGCAGAACTGAAAAAGCGTGCACGAGCAAGGTGGCCTACAAACCTGACTCAGTTACACCAGCTCTGTCAGGAGGAATGGGCCAAAATTCACCCAACTTATTGTGGGATGCTTGTGGAAGGCGACCCGAAACAAGTTGAAGGCAATGCTACCAAATACTAATTGAGTGTCTGTAAACTTCTGACCCACTGGGAATGTGATGAAAGAAATAAAAGCTGAAAGAAATCATTCTCTCTACTCTTATTCTGACATTTCACATTCTTAAAATAAAGTGGTGATCCTACCTGACCTAAGACAGGGAATTTTTACTTGGTTTAAATGTCAGGAATTGTGAAAAACTGAGTTTAAATGTATTTGGCTAAGGTGTATGTAATGTTCAGAATTTTACTTAAAAAGAATAATGTGGTGGCGGGGGTATGTATAGGTGTGTGTGTTGCCCCGCCCTGGAGTCCCGTTGGTGAGTGGTACAAACAGATCTTCCTCCCTTGCAAGTGTGTGTGTGTGTGTGTGTGTGTGTGTGTGTGTGTGTGTGTGTGTGTGTGTGTGTGTGTGTGTGTGTGTGTGTGTGTGTGTGTGTGTGTGTGTGTGTGTGTGTGTGTGTGTGTGTGTGTGTGTGTGTGCGTGTGTGTGTGGGTGTGTGCCACATTAAAGATATAGTCATCTTTCTGAACTGAGCTGCAAGACAGAAATTAAACTGCTAAGGGATGTAACCTTGAGGCCATTGGTGATATTGAAACAGTTCAATGTCTGTGATGGTAGAAAACTGAGGATGGATCAACAACTTCACAATAATGACCTAAATGACATAATTAAAAAATATACAAATATACCACAAAAAAACAGCAAAGGAATAGACTTTTTGTCCTAAATGTAAAGCCTTATGTTTGAGGCAAATCCAACACAACATATCACTGAGCAACTGCCTCCTTATTTTCATGCATGGTTGTGGCTGCATCATGTTATAGGTGTGCTCGACATTGGCAAATGCTGGGGAGTTTTTCCGGATAAAAAGAAATGGGATAGAGCTAAGCAAAGGCGAAGGGAGGGAATCTGAGGGAGGAATTCACCTTTCAGCAGGTCAATAACCAGGCCAATAGTAAGCTGGAGTTGCTTGCCAAGAAGGAAGTGCAGGTTCCTGAGTGGCCAAGTTACAGTTTTGACTTAAATCTGCTTTAAAACAAAAATCGATGGGAATACTTAAAAACTGCTGTCTAGCCATGATCCTCAACATCTTGACAGAGCTTGAAGACTTTTAAAATAATAAAGGGCAAATATTGCACAATCCAGGTGTGCAAAGCTCTTATAGACTTACCCAAGAAGACTCACATCTGTAATCGATGCCAAATGTGTTTCTAACATGTATTGACTCAAGGAGATGAAAACGATACAACAACTATGCTTTAGTTATTCAATATCTATTCACCTTTGAAAAAAAAATGGAATTTTTCTTCCACTTCGACATTACAGAATATGTTGTGTACATTGAATATGTTGTGTACATTGAATATGTTGTGTACATTGAATATGTTGTGTACATTGAATATGTTGTGTACATGTGTTGACAAAAAAATGACAAGAAAATACATTTGAATCCCACTTTGTTACACAATAAAAAGGTGAAGAAATCCAAGGGGCCTGAATACTTTTGCAAGGCTATGTGAGTGTGATATATTTGAGTCTCCGTGTCTCCACTGGTCTATCTATCTCTCCCCATAAGCCTGGGTATCCATAGTGTGTCTGCATGGTGTCTGGTGCCACACCCTTATGTCATTGATTCAACTCAGTAAAATCCCCACCCCTGTGTGTGTGTGTGTGTGTGTGTGTGTGTGTGTGTGTGTGTGTGTGTGTGTGTGTGTGTGTGTGTGTGTGTGTGTGTGTGTGTGTGTGTGTGTGTGTGTAAAAGGTAAATGGATGGGCTGGGAGTGTCCTTGAGCCCATGATAAAGCGAAGATAGTATCTCAACAGGGAAACAGGCCAATGGAGGGCTCTTTTGTAAAATTCACTGTGTTCTCTAACGCTACATCATACCAGGTTACATTCATATCGATGACCTGCCTGACTGGGAGATGGAAATCAGATATAATGGCACAGGCACTTGACCTTTCGGGGCATGTAGTAAATATGGCGGTGGATTGAGTGTTGTGGTAATGGTGGTAGAATGGGAATGGCCGGTCCAAAATCTGCTGCTGCTTCATAGAACCATGAAGCTCACATCAGAGCAATACCGTTTCCTTTGAGATTGTGGATATCTGGTGTTTGTGTGTGTGTGTGTGTGTGTGTGTGTGTGTGTGTGTGTGTGTGTGTGTGTGTGTGTGTGTGTGTGTGTGTGTGTGTGTGTGTGTGTGTGTGTGTGTGTGTGTGTGTGTGTGTGTGTGTGTGTGTGCGACATCTTACCCGGACCAGGTCCTGGGGGAACTCTCCTCTGGAGTTCTCGGGAACGTTGATTGGGGGGATGACCCAGTCTCTCTTCATGCGTTTGAGCTGGCCGATGGAGCTGCTGTCTGTCTGCCGTGATGGGAACCATATCTCCTGGAGACCCTGGGACCGAGCTGGGGCAGCTTGGATGTCCTGGGCCTGAAGGAGAGAAATAACAACAGGTTACTAACTTGACAAATCTAAGAAAAACAATGGAAACTTCAGATAGACATTGAAAACAACTAAAGCAGACACATCTAGAAACTAATGACTTGAGGTAGACTGTTTATACAGTAGCCACAAGACCAATTGTCTTTAACTACCAATGATGTGATGGAAGGAATTCAAGAGAATGTACATTCCTGCCTGACCTAAAACTGTTTTCCCAATATCATTCAATTATACCCACTAGATGACCAAATGTGGGAGCTTGTAGGAGGCTTTTTGATGTGGCCACGTTATATTTTATGATCCATTTTGACTTTGAGAATTCAGTGAAGGTTAACAAAGCCTCCATATATGTGATGACGTGTTTGAACAGCCTCTCTTTCCAGGCTTTCAGTGAGAAACAAGGCTGGGAATGAGAGTAGTGTTTGAGGTGCTTTGTCGGGGATAGTAATGCAGCCCCCAGTTAGCTTTAAATCACAGACCTCCTCTCATGTCCTGATAAAAGCATGCACACACACACACACACACACACACACACACACACACACACACACACACACACACACACACACACACACACACACACACACACACACACACACACACACACACACACACACACACACACACACACACACACACAGAGAAAGGCTTTTAAAATTGATGTGCCATCCTCCCATGGCTGTAATGAATGTGATTTGAAACAAAGGAGGATGGTACCTGCAAGCCAGACTCTAAATACCCAGATGGCTCCAATTGCCTATGCTGTTCCACAGAGAGAGACTGTTGGGAGAGATGCTGAAGCAGCGCCAGAAAAGTCACAATAACCTTGAAGGCGCCATGGTAAAAAATGAAAACAAGACGCCGGCAAACTTAGGTAGTCAAAGTCAGTGAATGACAGATGCAATTTCCCTGCTGCAGAACAGTCATGCCTCAGAAAGTCCTTTATTTACTCTCCCCTCCGCCTGTAATTACTGATCACCAATTCGTTGCACAGTATCCCAAGTACTGAAACTAGCAGAAAGTTCTCTGTGCAAACAACAAAATTAATGACTGTTTTGCCTTACAAAACGAGCCCCATCTTATGCCGCCACGGCACGCATGCCACCCCTCCCTGACGATCTACGGAGCTGTTGGAGCGTCTCCACTAATCATGTTTGAAATCCGATTATGCTGCTTTCACACATTTGAAATGCAGAGAGGCAAGCGGACAGATAGCGGGGAACATGCTTCAGAAATATCTATTACCCTATTAAACTGGAGGAGAAAGTGAGAGAGGTAATTATTTGTGACCTGGCGTCTGGAATGATGAATGGTGTGGAGGGTTTGCTTAGAAGCCTTAGCCCCAACACACATCTATCTATCTTTGGAGTGTACGGCATGTCTCTCTGCACCTTGTTGGAGTCTACCTCCATCCTCCGACTGTGTGCGTGTGTGTGTGTGTGTGTGTGTGTGTGTGTGTGTGTGTGTGTGTGTGTGTGTGTGTGTGTGTGTGTGTGTGTGTGTGTGTGTGTGTGTGTGTGTGTGTGTGTATGTGTGTTTGTGTTGTTATAGACAAATAGACAAGTACAAAATCACCCTCTCTAAGGCCTAGACTCTTTTGTTGATGTGGATGGTCTTAGCAGGGGAGGTCACTTTGATGTTAACGAGCCAATTGATTAACACTAGGACCAGCAAAGCAGTCATTTTGACAGCTCATGACTTTATTCATTTTATTACTCTGATGGAGGCATGATTTTTAACGTCATGCCCCCATCCGTCCTCGACCCTTCCTAAAATAAGTCTATTGAACCCACTGCCGCTGTTGGAATCGAAATAACACAAACAGAACTGGAGTCGTAGACGTTTTTACGAGGGCATGTCATAATTGTAGTGTTTCTCCCATTTTCCCTTCCTTCTCCCACCGGTAGGACCTGCGCTGCTCATTCATCCGACATGGAAGTTGCAGAGGCCAGTTGATAATCACCCCGATAATTGCTTCTAAAACTGAACCTAAACGGAACCAAAACGACATTAAATAAAGTATGATGGGGTAGAACGGGGTGAGTTGCAGAGCGAGAGGGAAGCGGATCATGCATAATAACTTATTCTGGGTGAATAACAGGGTGGGCCATTCTATTCTATTGGTATATTATAATTATAATCTCAGAATCTTGGTGAAGAAATTAATCATGACATCTCTATTATTCTTCTGATTCGGAACCTCAGCTAAACAATGAACCATAATCCCAACCTTGTGTGAATCTGCAGGTAGCTGACCAAAGGTCCAATGTTAGCTGTTACCTTTATTTAACTAGGCAAGTCAGTTAAGAACAAATTCTTAGTTACAATGGAGGCCTACATGTAGCTAGCTAGACTCCCTTACCCGTATGTATATATGGATAGACGCTTCTCCTTCTCTGTCACAAATGCCATGGTTGCCCTTAGTTTGAAGATGTAATACACAACAGCCTTCTATGTGTTCCCTTTTCGACTCTGTCTGCATATTTGCAATCAAACGGCAGAATCTCCTTAATTATTATACTCTAATTCCACTGATTTTATAAACTCGGTCCTCCAGAAAGTGGGGAGCAACACTTCTGCAGTTCTACGACCTGATATATTTCAAAAAAGCAGCATTAGAATGGATTACCTTCACATACTGACCAGCTCATATTATAGACGGAAGGTGCTACATGGCAGACCAATCTGAACTCATCTCTCGGCATGTCCAGCCCACTCATTATCTCAGCCAATCATGGCTAGCGGGAAGGTTGCTGTCATTTTTCTTGGCTAAACGAACTAGGCTCGTAATTTAACAAGTGTATTTCTATTTACAGATGGCATATAAGTTTGTTATTAAGGCACATGTTCCAGAATTTATTTAAAGAAAAACAAGTATGTTTACATTCAAATGGCGCTCCTGTGAAGTAGTGATGCGCGATATACGCCTAGTTTCCTGAAACAAGGAACAAATGTTTTCTGTTTCATAATTGTAACAAAGGCACTCCAGCCATGAGTAATATAAACTAATGAAAATGCTATTTTGTTATTTGAAATGGGAGAGAAATATATATATTTTAATGTTACCTAACACCTACCTGCATGAACACAACCAAATAAATATTTTAGTGATAGTATATATGAAGTGTATTAATTACACTGTTTGAATGTTTCAGTCAGAATTACAGCTAGTTAGCTTGAAGGGGATTCGTCAAGGCCCAGCGGTTCTCGTGCTAAAACATTCCCCGGGGCCGATGCGTTCGCAGCGCTCGCTAATATAGCATCTAATTGCTGATGTGATTAAGGATCGCATGATGATGATTCATGACAGCCATTGCTGATAACCAACCACACACGGCCCAATAAACCGGTGAGATATATAGTGGAGGGCTCTGAAGTCAATCAAAGATTTGGTTACTACCATGTCATCAAGTCCAAAGCCACCACTGTCAATACAGTTAAGTCAATCACATTGACACACAGCACTGACATTGACATCAATTGGCAATCAGTCTAGACTAGGCCCGCCCTCCTAAAAAAAAGCACATGCTTACTCATTTGGCTCCGCTTATTTCTATTTAAAAACAACTGTGGCCAAGCCCCTTGTTTATCTGCCCTGGACATGTGGGCATTTCCCTTTAAATGACCGACACGGGTAACTAATGATGTCATTAGCATCACATACCTGCAGGAGTCACAATGGTAAATGAGCGTCAGCAGCTAACGATGTTGTTTTCAAAACTATCACTAAATCATCCCCTGTAGAATTTTAAACCTCCACTGCTGCACTCATACTAACTACACATAACTCTCAACGGTTTTAATCTGGAGGCTTATAAAAGGCAAGTGCCTTTTATGCAGTGGTTTCGGAGAGGTGCTTTTGAAATGTACTGCTTGGGTAACTAATTTGTCCTGTATATGACTGGAGGAAGAGACAATGTATTTTCAGACTTTGTCTTTGTTGAACAAAGAGGCTCATTGTACTGTACTTAGAGGCATTCATTAACAATGAAAGTCCACAACGTAAGATCAGACAACGCTGACTTCAATAATTCAACCTAAAACAGCTCACTCACACCGGTGCAAATTGGGTTGAAAGAGAGAGAAAGGGCTGAGAACGAGCTACAGAGAAAAGGCTGGAAGAGAGAGAGAGAGAGAGAGCAAGAGTGTGAGAGAGAAAGCCTCCCAAAGAGCTTAAATGTGAGTCTGTGCTGTCTTGCCAATTAACACCATTCCACAGAATGAGAAAGAAAAACTGTCACAGATTATGGCCGTTCAATTGAACAGGAACACATAATCGAATACTGAGTATGAGGAGAGAAATACAAACCCAGCCGTTTGAGTCTCGTTTCTCCTCCTTTCCCTGTTCTCTCTCTCTCTCTCTCTCTCTCTCTGTGACACACTTCATTACATCACCACATCACATGGCCATTCTCATCTACAGCCAATCACAATGTTGACTGATGAGCACATGGTCAAGATTTAGCAATATCTGTCAAGCCCAGCGGAAGAACACTGACTGAGCGGCGGCTCTTTAAAGCCTAGAGACAGATGTTGTCTGTTGTTTGAATCACCACTAGTGATCCCCTCTGGTTGGATGATGAACATACCTCCATAACCCGCCACAAAAAGGCTGATTGAAATCAGTCTTTATGAGGAGGTATTCTGCATCAGTTGTGTGCAGAGCTGCTACCCACTGATCAGGCTGAGTATATGTTTGTGCTCCCCATTAAGTGAACACTTAAAGGTACCCGTAAAACACCAGTCTCAACGTCAACAGTGAAGAGGCGACTCCGTGATGCTGGCCTTCTAGGTAGAGTTCCTCTGTCCAGTGCCTGTGTTCTTTTGCCCATCGTAATCTTTTATTTTTATTGGCCAGTCTGAGATATGGCTTTTTCTTTGCAACTCTACCCAGAGCACCAGCATCCCGGAGTCACTTCCACTGTTGATGTTGAGACTGGTGTTTTGCAGGTACAATTTAATGAAGCTGCCAGTTGAGGACCTGTGAGGCGTCTGTTTCACAAACTAGACACTCTAATGTACTTGTCCTCTTGCTCAGTTGTGCACTGGGCATCCCACTCCTCTTTCTATTCTGGTTAGAGCCAGTTTGCGCTGTTCTGTGATGGGAGTAGTACACAGCTTTGTACCATCTTCAGTTTCTTGACAATGTCTCACATGGAATAGCCTTCAAATCTCAGAACAAGAATAGAGTGACGAGCCTGTAATCCAACCCACAAATGCTGATAATCCAGATTTTTTTATTTTTTTTTATTTCACCTTTATTTAACCAGGTAGGCAAGTTGAGAACAAGATCTCATTTAAAATTGTGACCTGGCCAAGAAAAAGCAAAGCAGTTTGACACATACAACAACACAGAGATAAACATGGAGTAAAACAAACATACAGTCAATAATACAGTAGAAAAATAAGTCTATATACGATGTGAGCAAATGTAGTGAGATAAGGGAGGCAAAGGCAAAAAAAAGGCCATGGTGGCAAAGTAAATACAATATAGCAAATAAAACACTGGAATGGTAGATTTACAGTGGAAGAATGTGCGAAGTAGAAACAGAAACAATGGGGTGCAAAGGAGCAAAATAAATAAATAAATATAGTAGGGAAAGCGGTAGTTGTCTGGGCTAAATTATAGATTGGCTATGTACAGATGCAGTAATCTGTGAGCTGCTCTGACAACTGGTGCTTAAAGCTAGTGAGGGAGATAAGTGTTTCCAGTTTCAGAGATTTTTGTAGTTTGTTCCAGTCAATGGCAGCAGAGAACTGGATGGAGAGGCACCCAAAGTAAGAATTGGTTTTGGAGGTGACCAGAGAGATATACCTGCTGGAGCGCGTGCTACAGATACTCAACTAGTCTAAAGAAGGCCAGTTTTATTGCTTTTTTAATCAGTACAAAGTTTTCAGCTGTGCTGACATAGTTGCAAAAGGGTTTTCTGATGATCAATTAGCCTTTTAAAATAATAAACTTGGATTAGCTAATGCAATGTGCCATTGGAACACGAGTGATGGTTGCTGATAATGGGCCTCTGTACACCTATGTAGATATTCCATGAAAAATCTGCCCTTTCCAGCTACAATTTGTAATTCATATCATTATCAATGTCTACACTGTATTTCTGATCAATTTTATGTTATTTTAATGGACAAAAAAATAGATTTTCTTTCAAAAACAAGGACATTTCTAAGTGACCCAAAACTTTTAAATTATTTTAAATATATATATATATATACAGTGCCATCTGAAAGTATACATATCCATTCTCTTTTTCCACATTTTGTTACGTTAGCGGTGCTGCACAGCTATTTTCAGGTCTCTCCATAGATGTTCGATCGGGTTCCAGTCCGGGCTCTGGCTGGGCTACTCAAGGACATTCAGAGACTTGTACTGAAGCAACTCCAAGTGTCTTGGCTGTGTGCTTTGGGTGTTTGTCCAGTTGGAAGGTGAACCTTCACCCAGTCTGAAGTCCAGAGCGCTCTGGAGCAGGTTTTCATCAAGGATCTGTCGGTACTTTGCTCCATTCATCTTTCCCACGATCCTGACTAGACTGCCAGTCTCTGCCGTTGAAAAACATCCCCAAAGCATGATGCTGCCACCACCACCATAGGGATGTTTCCAGGTTTCCTCCAGACATGATGCTTGACAATCAGGCAAAGAGTTCAATCTAGGTTTCATCAGACCAGAGAATCTTGTTTCGCATGTTCTAAGACTTCTTTAGGTGCCTTTGGCAAACTCCAAGCGAGCTGTCATGCGCCTTTTACTGAGGAGGGGCATCTGGCTGGCCACTCTACCATAAAGGCCTAATTGGTGGAGTCCTGCAGAGATGGTAGTCCTTCTGGAAGGTTCTCCCATCTCCACATAGAAACTCTGGAGCTCTGTCAGTGACCATTGGGTTCTTGGTCACCTGCCTGACCAAGGCCCTTCTCACCCAATTGCTCAGTTTGCCTGGGTGGCCAGCTCTTGGAAGAATTTAGGTGGTTCCAAACCTCTTACATTTAATAATGATGGTGGCACTGTGCTCTTGTTGACCTTCAATGCGGCAGAATTTTTTTGGGTACCCTTCCCCAGATCTATGATTTGACACAATCCTGTCTCGGGGCTCAAGAACGAGAAATAAGACAACTATGCATAACTATTTACCCCCCCCAAAGTCAATACTTTGTAGAGCCACCTTTAACAGCAATTACAGCTGCACGTCTCTTGAGTATGTCTCTATAAGCTTGGCACATCTAGCCACTGGGATTTTTACCCATTCTGCAGGGCAAAACTGCTCCAGCTCCTTCAAGTTGGATTGGTTCTGCTTGTGTACAGCAATCTTTAAGTCATACCACAGATTCTCAATTGGATTGAGGTCTGGGCTTTGACTATGCCATTCCGAGACATTTAAATCTTTCCCCTTAAACCACTTGAGTGTTGCTTTAGCAGTAATGCTTAGGGTCATTGTCCTGCTGGAAGGTGAACCTACATCCCAGTCTCAAATCTCTGAAAGACTGAAATAGGTTTCCCTCAAGAATTTCCCTGTATTTAGCAGCATACATCACTCCTTCAATTCTGACCAGGTTCCCAGTCCCTGACAATGAACACGTATGGACTGTACCAAAACATTAAGTTTTAAATAACGAGCCTCCATTCAGTATCGCGGAACATCTGCTACAATTTAGGGAACAAATCATCTGTTTATGCTCCTACGAGGCTAATAAGCGGAATTGGATGCAACGGCGGAATCCGAATTGGAACATTCCACGTTCCACAATGCTACTCAAAGTCACAAATAAACAACAACTATTAGAGAGAGAGGGGGTAGGAGAGAGGATGCATGTGGAGGTGTTGGACGTACCTGCTGGTCCTGGCCTACAGGGGGCGTCAGTCTCACTTTGGTCTGCCATTGCTGCTGATTGGTCTCGTCTCTGGCTACGATAACTAGGGACACTGTAGGGAGGGTGGACAAGGTCAAAGGCCTGAGGGCGTAGACGACCCCGTCAGCCTCTATCCGGAAGTCGAACGGGTTACTGCACTCGAACCGCACCAGTCCACCTCGGCCGCAGTTCACAAACTTCACTGTAAGAGAAGGAGAGGGGAAACAGAACATGAGATTGAAGCTGAGGCAACCTGGGAGCGAGAGACAGAAAGACAGCGAATAGACACTCAAACAGACAGACGGACATCCAGACTACTCCCACACCACTCACAGACTGTGTGGTATAGTCCACAAAGGTTCTCCAATTCCTCCTAAAACTCATAAATAATTTATGTCAAGCTGCACCACAAAGGTATTGTTCTAAACAGGTGCGGTAGAGAGAGAGAGAAGGAGAAAGAGAGAGAAAAAATAGAAAGGGAAGGAAAGCAAAAGGGGAGATGTGCACCCCTTGCTGAATACAACTTTGAAAGCTAAAATGGGAGTCTGTTCGATGACTGAATGTAAAGATTGTTTGTTTTAATATTAACAGGAAAAAAGGAGAAAAGAAAGAAAGGAAGCTAAAATACCAAAACATTGCACTTTAAAACTGATGTGCTAATTAGACTGTGGCTAAATGAACTGTTGGGTCTGGGTAAATAGAAGCATCAGCTTCAATAAATAAAATAATAATAATTGATTTCATTATTGTTTATTTCAGCTCAAGTCGTTGTACAGTAGCTTTCTCCCCAATGACAAACGCGGATGCTTCGCCGTGGTCGGCTAGCGATCCCAACTCTCAGGGAGTGAGAAGTGTGTGATGTTTATTTCATAAGTGTGTACACATGCACACGTACACACACAGCTGCAGTGGCACACACACACATGGCTCCTGGGAGCTCTAGTACACAGTCCCAGAGCGCTTCAGTGGCAGTGGTCTGACATCGGTTCATGTTACAAGTGAGTGACAGTGCATCTCAAACAGACTCAGGTACACAAAAACCTATGCACACGCACATGCACACATACATAAACACTTCAATATTCCAGTGCTTGTTCAGTGCCTCCTGTGTGTAAAGATTTCCCTGACAGCTCTGTTTTCTGTAGCGGTGATAGAGAACAGAGCCCAGTATACAGATAATACTGAAACTCCTTCAAGCTAAAGAGATTGTGGAGGCTGCGCCGATGCCATTTTGAATTATTAAACCAGATGTGGAATGACTTTTTAAAAAAGTGTTGAAGAAGGGTATCTAATCTCCCATTCTTGTGTAACCTTAAGGACAGAGAGCGCTATAGAGAGCTGTGACTTCAGAGGGTCTTTACATTGGAGGCACAGCAGTGTGAGGTAGTGCATTATATGTGGAGGGAGGGAGGATGAGCCCGGGCTCTGAACAGGAGCTAAGGTTTAACCCCAGGCCCTATTGCCTGGGTACTGAGAGAGGATGTTGGTGAAAAAAAGCTAAAATAGGAGCTACTATTTTTATTTTGCAGACTCGCACAGACACACACACACACATATATACAGTACACACACACACATACACACACACCGAAATACAATTTACTACCTACTAATAACCTTTCTGTGACATAGAGAATTAACACTGTCGTGCTAGGTGAACTAAAGAGAAAGCCTTTTGTGTTCGCTGGCTTCCGGCACTCGACATAATACACAAAATGTACCAGTTCCTTTCTATTCCGGAACATAAAGCACAATGGCTAAACCACCACAGCAGGAGATAGAGCAATTTTACCAATGACAAAGAATTGTGAAATTCTGAAAATTGGGCAAAGCATAAAGAGAGGGGAAAAAACATTTGCTTAGTCAGACTGTTGATTTTCACAGTGGACACAAAGGTGTCCAGTGGAGTGTACCGTACGGAATTAACCTCCATGTCCGAAAGCACACAGAAATACAGGCCTTTTTTTTTTTAAGGACATAATGTTCACACAATTATCAAAAAACTGAAAACAGAGGAGAGGAGAAAGGGACCTACAGATAAGTCAAGAGAAGATAGAAAATAAAGAAGGTTATAATTAATAAATACTATACAAGGACTGAGCCCTGTTGGGAGAAACAGTTGAAAGGGCCCTGGATGCAACCCATTACATTGTGCTAGACAGATAAAGCATCACATCTGCCAACAAAGCCACAGCATGGTACACTGGTCTGCTGCTCCTGAGGAATTGCCATTCATCTAAATATTGATGAAAAGCACACAAAGGTGTCTCAGAGAGTGGCTCGGCATTGTGGGGGAAAAAGCAAAGAGTAAACACTCTATGTAATGAAGATATACAAGATACAACGGGAGGAGAATCTATACTGGAACCAAACACACCACAGGCCTATATATTGACCATCTGCACACTGCACAGAGATGTTTTTCAAGCAACTTCATCCAATTAGTCATTTTTTGTCTTTGAACCTGGAAAGGCAGACTTCAGAGCGCTAAATGACCTTGGTTAGCTGAAGGTGTTTCCTTCCAGCCACCCGTCTGTAAATTCAAAGCCTTCAGGCAATCAACTCAACAGCAGTAGTCCGGCTGATGCTCAGACACATAGGCAGAATACAGAGAGAAGTGTCAGAACGGCTCAGCTCACAATGACAGCTTCTCAAAGGTCTACTGGGTGGATGAGACTGTATCATTAAAGGGAGAGGTGATACAATCTAATTCACACGCTCTATTGCTAATGAGGTATATTGATTGGCTGGCCGAAACACTCTTGTTTGTTGTGGCCTATAGTATCAAAGAGATGATAAGAACCTGATTAGTGTTAATATTGCTTCATCTTAATGATCATTTATGGGGCTAGTCCTGGCTAGCTGCTGAGCTGAGCCTGGTTGGTCGCTCCCAATTTAATTACAAACAAGGCTACAATGTTGCTCCCTGTGTGTTTGAGGATGTACAGTGTGTGTCTGGGAGTGTGCAATACCATGGGATAGCCCAGTGTTTCCCAAACTCGGTCCTGGGGACCCCAAGGAGTGCACATTTATTTTTTCTCCATAAAGTTTGATGATTAGCTGATTAGTTTGATTATTTTTAAGCTGTGTATTACTAAGGCAAAAACCAAAACGTTGGGCCCCGAGGACCGAGTTTTGGAAACTCTGGGTTAGCCTGTATTTGATTGCAGTGGTTTCCCTGTGAGCCTTTGTGGCACTGAAGCCTGTTGTTGGAATGCTGAGCTCCAGTTCTCTAGCTCAGTCTGAGATTTGGCCATGTGAACACCTCTGGGAGGCCCTTCAGCAACCAGGCGCCATGGCAATCGCTGTGCAAATTCTCAGCAGGCAGCACAAATTCCAATAATAATGAATGGGGATGTCCACCGTGTGTCTATTCATTTATCAGCCCGAAACTCCCATAGCCTATAGAAGACAGGAGCAGCATTTACTAACCCTGGATGTTCCAGTTTATCTATATCTAGATTTATCGTCTCCCCAAGGTATAACGAAACTTAAAGAGATCCTTGCTGACACCACCACCACCAGCACCACAACCTATTAGACATGTCGTCATGGCCACAGGGCCAGGGAAATAAAGGTCTTTGGTTTGGACATAAACGCCGATGCAGCAGAGAGAGGGGTATATACTGCTGTTGTTAGGGGGGAAGAACACAGGCCAGTCAGCAGAAAGTCCAGTCCAACTAATGCCCCTTGCCGGGACACAGAATTACCTCCGACTCAACAAGCCCATTCACAGGCTTATAGAAACCCCCGCAGCTGACTAGCAACACAAAAAAATAAAACAGCTAACTTCCCCAAAGTGCCACTCTTTTGTCTGTCTCCATCCTTTGGTGTCACTAACAGACAAGCACAACTACAGAGAGCAGATAGAGGGGGTGGGGAAGAGAGAGCGAGAGAGAGAGAGAGAGAGAGAGAGAGAGAGATACTACATTTTCTTAATTTGCAGCGTTCTAGAGAACTGTCACACGGGACAGCAGTTTTTTTTAAGACCTAAAATACAGTATCTCATTCTCATGCAGCCTACCTCACAACGGGAGCACATAAAGAGGTCGTCTGTCGTAGCCTAACGTCGAGACAGTACATAAAATATTTCATAGTCTTTACCTTTTTATGCCTGTCTGCCAATCCAATATAGTGGCACTAAGTTAGTAAAAAGCTGGTCCCTGTAATGTGCTGTAAATGTGTCAAGACTGATTACCTCGCGGCCTCCCGGGTGGCGCAGTGGTTAAGGGCGCTGTACTGCAGCGCCGGCTGTGCCACCCGGGACTATGTGCCACCAGAGACCCTGGGTTTGCGTAACCGGCCGTGACCGGGAGGTCCGTGGGGTGACGCACAATTGGCCTAGGGTTGACCGGTAGGGATATCCTTGTGCGCAGTGCGCGCTAACCAAGTGTTTTCTCCGACACATTGGTGTGGCTGGCTTCCAGGTTGGATGCAGGCTGTGTTAAGAAGCAGTGCGGCTTGGTTGGGTTGTGTATCGGAGGACGCATGACTTTCAACCTTCGTCTCTCCCGAGCCCGTACGGGAGTTGTAGCGATGAGACAAGATAGTAGCTATTAAACAATTGGATACCACGAAATTGGGGAGAAAAGGGGTAAAATTCAACAACAACAAAAAACACACACACAAAAAAAAGACTGAGCACCTCGTCATGTAGTTCGTCCTGATATTACCATTATTCATCTCCAGATAGTGATGTCACTGACAGGTGTAAAATACTCAGCATAGGTGTTTCATCAGTCGCCTGGCAGAAATGCAGAGCTCCAGAGATAATCCCAGCGGGCAAATGCCAGGACGCCACTGATACAAATGCATTATCATGAACACAGATCACCAAATCGAGTTCATGCTCTAACACTGGGCATAGATGGCTGCACTGGAGATGAGACAATGCCATATATCACATAGGCTCTAAATGAACTGTGCTCAGCGGAATGTACATTGTTTACAAGATGGTGGCTAAGCTGAAACTTGGCTAGGTCACATGCCGGTGCCTCAATTAAAATCAAAGTGCTAAAAAAGACACTCTACGTGAAAATGAAATAGTGGCTAAATGAATAAACGGCAATTTGGCATCAAGTTTGAGGCCACAAAACATTTATTTTCTGAAACATTTGGCATGAAATTAGGACTTTCTGCTATTGCACAATATTCTGTCCTATAATTGTCCAATTATTATATAAAAAGTGAAAGTAACACCATACTGATGCTTTTGAAGTATCATAGCTTGATACTACCCATACGTATGCATGCCTGTGTACTTCCTTCCCATTTAGGTGGTGTTTAAGCTTTTCCTCTGAATACATGTTCTATACCCTCAAGGGTAATATGCCATTTTAGCTGGTTAGCCTTTGGCTTTTTATGTCAAAGCTTTTTTCCCATCTTAAGAATCCCATTCATTCTGTGGACATGAGGCTCAAACAGAAATGTCCTTGCGATGAGTAGCAGGGAACTCTTGAGGGAAAGTAAACAGTTTACAGTTGATGTCTGGATGTTAGAATGACAAGGCTGGTCTTTGCCAGACTGGGGCCCTGCTTGTAGCGGTATTGCTAATGCATAGAACTTCAAACGTCACAGAGAACCATGTGTTAAAGGCTCTGCCTAAAATATGTACAGGATTCGCAAACAGAGAAACATGGAGAAATGTCGACTTGGCCCCACTAATGTCTTTCTGCAAAATAAACGTGTGAAAAGGAAAAAGGGTATCAAAGTCATACGGGCTACGCCATAGGAAGCAGCCGTACTTTCTTATGGTGACCAACTCCCACGACAATGATGTGTTATTGCAGAGGACGTAGCACCGGCCCTGAAACCGAGGCTTCAGTTAAAGACTGAAAACACACTACCAAATTGCATTGATACCACCTTTCTTTACCATGCACGCCCACACTGGCACAAACACTCTCGGAGACACAACCAGCACAAGCAGCATTATCATAGCAGCTAGCAGCGATATCCCATGCAGGTCCTTTTCAATCTCAGATAAACTGACCTATGGGCTCTCTGGATATGCTAAACGGACCCCTTGCCCTGAGGGAATAAAACAGCCCTGTTCCATAAATGAGGTTCTCTGCTGTTCTCCTTTCTCTTAACACTTAGCATTTCTCTCACGCCAGCACATGACCACTGGCTCTCCCGGGAGCCAGCGGACTTGTGTGACAGTGAATGTATTGGGAGGACAATAACAAGGTAAGACGATCGACTCCACGCCAGTGCCCAACAGTCACCTCCATTTCATTCACAGAGCGGGAGATGCAGATCGCTTCTCTGGATCGGGCCCATTAAAGTACAAAGTCCCTGTGTTGTTTGGTCGAACCTGGAAAATTAGCCTTCGCTATCTCATCGTCAAATAAGTGCCTTTAATTCTCATTTCATTCTCATTGACTGGGGGTGTTTTTCTGTACGGAATCAGAAGGACGTTCGCTGTTGTGTTCTAATTGCTATGTTCTACAGCTAGAATGTAGAAATTAGCCATAGTCATCTCCTTGTTAGGTTCATCATCATATGAGGACCTCTTATTATGAAGGCTGAAGAGCTTTTGAAGATATCTTAGTCACTGAATGAAATGCTGTCTGTTAGCTGCTGCTAGAGGGAACATTATTTGAAAGAAAACGGGTTAGTGTGAAAAGAGATATCAAGTATTCAGATGTTCAACAGTCTTTGTTTGGTAAATGAGATGATTCTAGTGTGTTTTTCGGTGTCACAGGAGCCTAGCCTAGCGTCTAGCTGGATTACTGTGTCATCGGAGCCAAGAGCTGATAATGGCTAAGCTACATCCTTCTTTACTTATCAGCAACATAGCTACTGGGATTTGGGTTCTGCGAGCAGAGCGATCAGGACTGCCGTTTGATACAGCGTTTCAGGCTTAAAGGAGGGTATTAAACTGACCACGTTATTAAAAGGGTGTCAAATAGCTCTCAACAGCTCTTTATGAAGACTTTAACATGGCTAGCTAGTAGCTAACTCCATGGTAATACATACAGGTAAATGGAGTCTCAGATCAACATAAAAATATGATATTTGAACAGCTAGGAAGCTAACACTTCTTAACACTGTCTTTCACTCTGCTTAGTAGTGTCCTGAGTTTGTGTGAAACGGTCAGATCATGTGTTGAAGGAAAAATATCCACTCCTTTGAAGGAAATCACCAGCAGCATCACATAACCTCGAGCATATTTTACACCTCCTTCACATTCTCTGGGATCAAAGGGAGATAATGAAAACCTGTTTCTTTGAAGAATTAAAATGGTCGTTTTAACTGTAAAAGCGTGACGAGGATAACGGAAGGGTCAGTGTGTGTGTCCATATAAAACCTGTCACGTCCTGACCTTAGTTCCTTTTTTATGTCTCTGTGTTAGTTTGGTCAGGGCATGACTTGGGGTGGGCATTCTATGTTTTGTATTCTATGTTTGTGTTTCTGTGTTTGTGTCACGTTCTGACCTTAATTTCCTTTGTTTTGTCATTATTTAGTATGATCAGGGCGTGAGTTGGGGTGGGCAGTCTATGTTTGTTTTTCTATGATTTGGGTATTTCTATGTGTGTTTGTGGGTGATTGTTCCTGTCTCTGTGTTTGCACCAGATAGGGCTGGTTTTGGTTTTCCACGTTTATTGTTTTGTAGTGTTCGTGTTTATCTTTTTTTTTATTAAACATGAATCAATATAACCACGCTGCGTTTTGGTCCGCCTCTCCTTCAAGTAAAGAAAACCGTTACAGAATCAGCAGCAGGAGCAGCACGAGGAGGAATGGACATGGGAGGATGAGTTAGATGGTAAAGGACCCTGGGCACAGCCTGGAGAATATCGCCACCCCAAAGAAGAGCTGGAGGCGGGGAAGGCGGAGAGACGCTGGTATGAAGAGGCAGCACGGCGGCGTGGATGGAAGCCCAAGAGTCAGCCCCAAAAATGTCTTGGGGGGGAGGCACACATGAAGTGTGGCGAAGCCAGGTAGGAGACCTGCACCAACTTCCTGTGCTTACCGGGGGGCTGGAGAGACCGGGCAGGCACCGTGTTATGCTGTGAAGCGCACGGTGTCCCCAGTGCGGGTGCATAGCCCGGTGCGGTACATTTCAGCTCCGCGTATCGGCCGGGCTAGAGTGGGCATCGAGCCAAGTGCCATGAAGCCAGCTCTACGCATCTGGTCCCCAGTGCGTCTCCTTGGTCCGGCTTACATGGCACCAGCCTTGCGCATGGTGTCCCCGGTTCGCCTGCATAGCCCAGTGCGGGCTATTCCACCTCGCCGCACTGGCAGGGCGACCGGGAGCATGCAACCAGGTAGGGTTGGGCAGGCTCGGTGCTCAAGAGCTCCAGTGCGCCTGCACGGTCCGGTCTATTCGTCACCACCTCCTCATTCCAGTGCTGCCAGAGCCTTCCTCTCCAGCGTTGCCGGAGCTTCCCGTCTGCCCAGCGCCATCTGAGCTACCCGCCTGCCCAGCGCCATCAGAGTCGCCAGTCTGCCCAGCGCCGCCTGAGCCACCCGTCTGCCCAGCGCCGCCAGTGCCGCCAGTCTGCCCAGCGCCGCCAGTGCCACCAGTCTGCCCAGCGCCGCCAGTGCCGCCAGTCTGCAAGGAGCCGCCAGTGCCGCCAGTCCACAAGGGGCCGCCAGTGCCGCCAGTCAGCCAGGGGCCGCCAGTCAGCCAGGGGCCGCCAGTCAGCCAGGGGCCGTCAGAGCCCCTCAGCCCAGAGTCGCCAGAGCCCCTCAGCCCAGAGCCCCCGCCCCTCTGTCCAGAGCCCCCGCCCCTCTGTCCAGAGCTTCCACCCCTCTGTCCAGAGCTTCCGCCCCTCTGTCCAGAGCTCCCGCCCCTCTGTCCAGAGCTCCCGCCCCTCTGTCCAGAGCTTCCGCCCCTCTGTCCAGAGCTTCCGCCCCTCTGTCCCGAGCTGCCCCTCTGTCCCGAGCTGCCCCTCAGTCCAGTGGGGTCATTTAGTAGGGTCACCGTGGTTAGGAGGCAACGGAGGCGGACAAGAAGGCGGACTAAGACGTTGGTGAAGTGGGGTCCGCGTCCTGCGCCAGAGCCGCCACCGCGGACAGACGCCCACCCAGACCCTCCCCTATAGGTTAAGGTTTTGCGGCCGGAGTCCGCACCTTTGGGGGGGGGGGGTACTGTCACGTTCTGACCTTTATTTCCTTTGTTTTGTCATTATTTAGTATGATCAGGGTGTGAGTTGGGGTGGGCAGTCTATGTTTGTTTTTCTATGATTTGGGTATGTCTATGTTTCGGCCTAGTATGGTTCTCAATCAGAGGCAGGTGTCATTAGTTGTCTCTGATTGAGAATCATACTTATGTAGCCTGTGTTTCACTGTGTGTTTGTGGGTGATTGTTCCTGTCTCTGTGTTTGCACCAGATAGGGATGTTTTTGGTTTTCCATGTTTATTGTCTTGTAGTATTTGTGTTTATCTTTTTTTTATTAAACATGAATCAATATAACCACGCTGCATTTTGGTCCGCCTCTCCTTCAAGTAAAGAAAACCGTTACAGTTTAGCCTAGTATGGTTCCCAATCAGAGGCAGATGTTGATTGAGAACCATACTTTGGCAGCCTGTTTTCCCACTATGATTTGTGGGTAGTTGTTTTCTGTCTTTGTATTAGTTACCAGACGGAACTGTTTCGGTTGTTCTTCTTGTTTACTTTATTTTGTAGTGTTCAGTTTAGTTGAATAAAATGACGAACACTTACCACGCTGCATATTGGTCCGATCCTTCCAAACTCCTCCTCAGAAGAGGAGGAAAACCGTTACAGAACTACCCAGCAAAAAAGGACCAAGCAGCGTGGTAACCAGGAGCAGAGGGTTCTGGACTCCTGGACTTGGAAGGACATTCTAGACGGCAAGGGATCCTACACATGGGAGGAGATCATGGCTGGTAGAGATGGACTCCCATGGGAACAGGTGGAGGCAGCCAGGAGAGAGGAGGCAGCAGGAAAAGGGAACCGCCGATACGAGGGAACACGGCTGGCAAGGAAGCCTGAGAGGCAGCCCCCCCCAAAATTTGGGCAAGGAAGCCTGAGAGGCAGCCCCCCCCCAAAATTTGGGAGGGGGCACACAGGGAGTGTGGCACACAGGGAGTGTGGCAGAGTCAGGTAGGAGACCTGAGCCAACCGCCCGTGCTTACCATGGCGGGCGTCGTACTGGTCAGGCACCGTTATGCGGTGGAGCGCACGGTGTCCCCAGTACACATTCTTAGCCCGGTGCGCTACATCCCAGCTCCCCGCATCTGCCGGGCTAGGGTGAGGATCCAGCCAGGGCGGATGTTGCCAGCCCTGCTCTCCAGGCAGCCAGTGCGTCTCCTCGGGCCAGGATATCCTGCGTCAGCTCTGCGCACTGTGTCTCCAGTGTATCTGCACAGCCCAGTGCGTCCTGTGCCTGCGCCCCGCACGTGCTGGAGTCGCCCTTCACTCCGGCGCTGCCAGAATCTCCCGTCTATTCGGGGCCCGCTGCAAGGGTCCCCAGTTCGAGGTCGGCGGCGAGGGTCGACTGTGGTGGAGTGGGGTCTACAACCCGCGGCAGAGCCGGCACCACGGACAGATGCCCACCCAGACCCTCCCCTATGGGTTTAGGTTTTGTGAGTCCGCACCTTTGGGGGTGGGGGGGGGGGGTACTGTCACATCCTGACCTTAGTTCCTTTTTTATGTCTCTGTGTTAGTTTGGTCAGAGCGTGAGTTGGGGTGGGCATTCTATGTTTTGTATTCTATGTTTGTATTTCTGTGTTTGGCCTGGTACGGTTCCCAATCAGAGGCAGCTGTTTATCGTTGTCTCTGATTGAGAACCATACTGAGGCAGCCTGTTTTCTCACTATGATCTGTGGGTAGTTGTTTTCTGTCTATGTATTAGTTACCAGACGGAATTGTTTCGGTTGTTCTTTTTGTTTACTTTATATTGTAGTGTTCAGTTCAGTTTAATAAAATGACGAACACTTACCACGCTGCATATTGGTCCGATCCTTCCTACTCCTCCTCAGAAGAGGAGGAAAACCGTTACAAAACCATTGTAACCTCTCCTCCTCCCGTTGGCATCTGACTGTAGCTGGCTGGGCCGACAATGCCCAGACACCTCTAGACAACGTTAAATCAAAGTTATTAGAAATAAAACCATTGAACTTTGGGACTATAATTGATTCCTTTAACCTTGCCTTCCCCCTCTCATAAAGGTCATTCAATTTTAATTGTGCTTCCCTTGTTCAATTTTAACTGCTGAACATTGCTCACTCTGCCCAATCGCCACCGTCCGCCTTCCAAGGGAGGGAGGGAGGGCAGTGAAAAGATATCTATGTGCGGTTAGATGCCAGAGGGGCAGCTCCTAAGATGCCTTTTTCAAAATCTGATTGTGAATAATAAGCCACTTTCCATGACGACATTCATTGTACCGTACTGCAGCATCGTGTATAACAGAGGCCATTTCCCACTGACCTTACAGTGGGGGAAAACACATTTGCCCAATGTTACACTGCTTTCTGCATCCATTTCAAATGGGCTGTGCCATTACAGAACTTCTGATCATTTGACACATGCCAGCTCTGGAATAGAAGGGTGGGAACAATGCAGGAAACACTGTGCCATCATATACAATATAAACACAATTTTGCCCAAAGTAATGTATGTGATATGAACTTGTTTAGATTCACTGTCGACATAATATGATGATATTATATCACAAAACATTTCAAAACAAACATACAGACTCACACAGCAGAAATAGAGCCAACTGTATCTCTCACAGTCACAGACACACTTGCAACAGTGACATCCAATTTTCAAAAACAATGTAAGTGAAATGCTTTCACTCTTAACGCTGTCCTGAAATACCTGAAAACACCTCCTGAAAACCACTCTGGCACAGTAGAAGGGCAATTACTGAGTCCTCTCAGTTTGAGCAACATGGTAAAAGCAGGCCAAACATGTCATATACCTGTATAAGACCTTACATTTAATGTGCCAGTACTACAACTGCATCATCCACTCAGAACATGGGGCTCTCACATTTCCATTTGGACGAGATTCGGAGAATAAAGAGAACCTTGAAAGGAGAAGGGCAGCCATCAACCTTGTCATCATCAGCCAATCATTTTGAACCCTGGTGAGGAAGGCTGGGTCAAGGGCTAGAAATGGAGCCAGTCAGAGAGAGGGAACATATTTCTGCTGGCTACATGGCTGGATCACGAGGGGGCTGACCATTAAAGTGCCTGAGTGCAACCTGTAATGGGGCATTAGCCGGGGCTTTTGATCTGAAACTGAGGGCTTCAAAGCCATTCATTTTACCCTCTTGATCATTTCTGTCAGAATGCCTTTGTTATATATATAAAAAAAAAAAAACTCTGTGTCAGAGAGAAAAACCCAATGATAGAGTGAGTTGGTAGGTCTCCACTGTGGGCATGTTCATGGAGACTCATAAGATGTTTTAATTATCCCTCCAGCGCAACGGAAAGGTGGCTGTTGACAGGGTTGTTCCTCCCAGCAGGACCAGGCTGGCTAGCCTCAGCTAAAATGACACACACAAAAAATCAACCGCTCAATTCAATTGTTTTGATTCACTATCGACAGTGGCATGTGGCTGAAACGAACACTGATCAATAGGTTGAACCCACTCAAAGGTTCAGATCTTCTGATTGAGGGGTAACATTGTCATAAATAACACCCTGAGAGACACGTAGAAGGACAACGGTATACCTGCTGTCAGAAAGTATAGCTAACACTGCCGTGGCAGAAGTAGAACATAGCATTTGGATTCGGCTGAGGCATCTGCACGCTCAAACAGACATGATTTGCATCGCCACCCAATTCAAATGACCTCTCAGCACAGCAGCTTGTTGGGAGATATTCTGTTGGGGTGTGGAGACGGACAGACTGGCGTTGAGCAGCATTTCAGAAAGTCCATTCAGTGAGTGTGTAAATTGTCAAACAATGTGCCTTTTCACTCATTCCAGCCAATAACCCATCCCCAAGTATTGCCACGTCTCTGCCAAGTTTCAGGCACTACGCCTCTCAGCTGCTTGACATGGGTGAGCTACTGAGCTTCACTTGACAATGAAATCGTTAAGGATGGGAAGGGAGCAATTAACTGTTTGTCAAGTCATTTATGTTTGAAGGCCTTTAGAGTGTTGAATTAAATCAAACTGGACTTGCCATCATTTCTGTGGTGGTTTGGAGTGGGATTTACACCACTTATAAAACAGAGTGGTGAATATAAAACAGAGGTTTAGCAAAGCTAACAAGAGAGAAAAGCTCTTGACTAGAAAAATGCGACATCATTTGAATAGTCATCATAAAGTGATTGAGAGCTTGTGATGATCAAATAATGAATACCTCTATGTATATAGATGACTACGTTCTAAATAAATGGGAGAAAAAGCGAGCACAAAGCAGCACCGTGACAATGCAGGATAAAGATCCCAAATCATAGAGAGCAATACAACTCTGATTAGTTAGGGACAAAGGCCTTCCGATTCGAAAGTAAAGAGTAAGAAGACAAAGGAGATTTCCCAGGAGCTCCGTGAGAGAGAGAGAGAGAGGGAGAGAGAGAGAGAGAGAGAGAGAGAGGGGGGGGGGGGGGCATTTGTACGTTATCAATTCGGATAAAATTAAGACTCCTGTACATTTGGGCGTGATTAAATTCCGACAAATTGTCCAACCTCCTGCGCTTGTGCTCGACATACAGTTCATTAAACAACGCAGTCTCGGAGCCAGCCAGCCAGCCAGCCAGCCAGCTCCATCCACCACAAATAATAAGCGTCACGCATGACAGAGGGACCACACGTTTGTTGGCCCCGTAATCACACACATGACACGCCCGCGCATATCTACACACCACAGGCCTAACACAGCCAGATGAATCCGTGGGCCTGTGAATTGCACTGTCTACAAGTGTTAATTCTTATTATAAGTGTCTTATAATCCTGTAATAGTATCTCATTACATAGAAAAACACATTTCAGTCCCCCAGTCCGACATCGGTGTTGAGTAACGACACAGACAGACTGCCACTCCCTGTTAGCCTACACAGTAGCATGAGGATCAAGACGCTCGGACAGAACACAATGAATATTCCCAATTACATGCACTAGTACCCACTATCTGTTCAACTTGTCATTTGCAGACAAGTCTTCAGATGTCAAGGCAGTCTGTCCCTTGGATATAACTCTAAAAAACACTTAGATTTAACAAACAGACTACAGATGTAGGATCTTAATTTGAGAGTTTGCTACAGCAGGAAAATAATCCGGCAGCAACAGGAAATGTGAATTATCATGTGGATTATAATTAATGGACATTTTTGTAGGGGTTGGGGGTGGGAATGGTTAAGTGGAAACGTCAGAAGCCTTTTTAAACCTCAAATACACTGCAAGTGTACATTTCCTCCACTGCAGACAAGTTCTCATGCAACATAGTGATCAAATTAAGATCTTGTAGGCAATATTACAAATCCAATCAATACTATGTTGGGTGCTGTTCTATGTCATAAATGAGATTCCACCAAAACCTAACTTGTCCATAGTAAGAGAAAATAAAAAATAACATGCTTCATGTCTTTAGAGTGGTGTATTTATTGCCCGACGACATACTGAATTGAATTTTGACTGCTCTACTTATCGCTACATAGATTCAGTCTGGGACTTCCATCGTAGAAGTTGTTTCTGCTGACGTCAAAGTTAGGGGGGTTGTACAAAACAAGTCATCCGCGAACGGATGGTCTCTAACCAGAGTATTAAACCAAATTACTATATCCAAAATGCTGCTTTACCCATCGGTTTCTGGCACCAATCAAACTGGTTTGAATGTGTTCACATAGGAGAAGTTGTTGGGGAGGAAATCAAATCCAGACTCATCTTGGAGAAGAAACGTAAGTAGGCGTGGCATTTGGCCAGAGCGAAGTGGATTTGTAGCCAGGCAAGTGCATTTAGGCTACCTTTAACAATGTGCCCAAGAAAGAAAACTCAGAAAAATACAATGAAATTGTGCCCAGTGAAATGACGTTGAACAAACAAGGAATAGACGTTGAATTGACATCTGGGCCCAGTGGGTCTGGAGAAGACCAGAATAAGATAACTAATAGTCTTCATAGTATGCTCCTCTCTCTTGATTGATTTACTAAGGCTAAGGAAAACGCGCTCAGATAAACTGTCACGCCCGGATCTGTTTCACATGTCCTTGTACTTGTCTCCAACCCGCTCCAGGTGTCACTTATCCCCTGGGTATTTTTACCTGTGTTTTCTGTCTGTCTGTGCCAGTTCGTCTTGTTTGTTCAAGCCAACCAGTGTTTTGTTTCTCGCCCTCCTGGTTTTGACCCCTGCCTGTCCGGAACCGCCAGCCTGACCACTCTGCCTGACCCTGAGCCTGCCTGCCATCGTGTACCTTTGCCCCTACTCTGGATTACCAACCTCTGCCTGACCTGACCCTGGGCCTGCCTGCCACCCTGTACCTTGGCCCCTACTCTGGATTACCAACCTCTGCCTGACCTGACCCTGGGCCTGCCTGCCGCCCTGTACCTTGGCCCCTACTCTGGATTACCAACCTCTGCCTGACCCTGGGCCTGCCTGCCATCCTGTACCTTGGCCCCTACTCTGGATAAACAACCTCTGCCTGACCTGACCCTGGGCCTGCCTGCCACCCTGTACCTTGGCCCCTACTCTGGATTTACCAACCTCTGCCTGACCTGACCCTGGGCCTGCCTGCCACCCTGTACCTTGGCCCCTACTCTGGATTACCAACCTCTGCCTGACCTGACCCTGGGCCTGCCTGCCGCCCTGTACCTTGGCACCTACTCTGGATTACCAACCTCTGCCTGACCTGACCCTGGGCCTGCCTGCCACCCTGTACCTTGGCACCTACTCTGGATTACCAACCTCTGCATGACCTGACCCTGGGCCTGCCTGCCGCCCTGTACCTTGGCCCCTACTCTGGATTACCAACCTCTGCCTGACCTGACCCTGGGCCTGCCTGCCGCCCTGTACCTTGGCACCTACTCTGGATTACCAACCTCTGCATGACCTGACCCTGGGCCTGCCTGCCACCCTGTACCTTGGCCACACTGCTCTGGATTATCGACCCCTGCCTGCCTTGACCTGTCGCTTGTCTGCCCCTGTTGGTACAATAAACATTGTTACTTCTACACAGTTTGCACTTGGGTCTTATCTGAAACCTGAAATAAATGCATACTTGATGGAACGTAAATTAAGTTGTCTAGCATTGCTGTTAACAGCAAATGTATAGGTCTAATCAGTATAACACAGATGGACAAGCTGTTCTCCAACATAAAACCATACGAGGGACAGGAGATGAACATTGAATCCCATCCAAAAGAATATCCAACTGCTGCTTGGAATGTAATTCAAATACACGATCAATAAAAATGCCATATTGACACAGCCTACTTGTATTTTGACATTTCCATGTGTTCCCAAAGAGACAGTTTTGCACCACTTTCTGACGGCCAGAGCATTTCTCGTTATCAAAAAAATTAAACAGGCAGTATCTCCCTCACTCCACCTAGCTTCTCACCCCCTATTAACACCACCGACCCGTTGACCCCTGTACCACAAACAACGAGGCACTGCACAGGACAAAAAAACAAAACAACGTTTGTTTGTTTTTAAAACAGTGGAAAAATAAACCCTAGTCTTCTGAGGGGCTTGGCAGAAAAACGAAAACCTGCTTTAGTTAAAGAGGAGGAGTGGAAAAAAAACTTCCTCAAAACAATGGCACTGGCAAAAGACAGAAAGAGGCCGAGGGGTTTTTCAAAGAAAAAGGCAGGAGGATTAGTGCAGCTGCCAATACAGAGAGTAGGCTGGGTGTGCATTCGCCAGCCACCACACATTTGAATCAATACGTGTCAAATGCAGCTTGAAAACACAATTAGTGTGCCGCTAAAGAAAAATAAGGAAAAATACACTCAGGGAAGATTAGAGGATGTGCACAATGTTCCTCTCAAAATCGTTCAAATTCAACACCTATACAGGCCGTTTCAGACACATGACAGCTTGTTATGCGCCTCCTCAAGTTGAAGAAGGCAGAGGAGAGCAGAGCAGGGAGGAAAGCAAAGCATGCATCTGTATGAATATCCAAACACCTTCTCAACGTGTCTGTCAACTCCACTGAGCCCGTTGTGCTGCTGTGTGGGATTCCTAAAGATATCAAGCGACAATAACTAGGATACATAACACACCACAACAGACATGGCATCTCATCTCACTACTAAAACCTACTTCGACCTGCGAGATACTCGATTCCACTCCCCCACCCCCCTTCATCCACCGCATAAACTTAGTGGCTCTAAAGAGATCAACCAACTGAGTGTAATGAAATTGAGAGGGGGGGAGGCGGGGAAGTGGGGGAAGTGAGACTGGAGGGGATGGAGTATGGGGGGTTAGCGGGGTCATCCATCTGTGCAAGCAATAATGTCTGTATCTGCAGGCTGGTTGAATCACACTTTCAAATGGATGGCACAGACTTCTGTAATAGCACTGATGGTCGGTCTCCTCGCTGTTAAAGTAAATAAACAAATAAATCCCGCCTACACAATATACAGGAAGCTATATGAGATATCCTGTACGCGGTGTTGTGTGATGTACAGTATGCATGGTAATCTATAACAGTAGCCTCTGTTAGCCTAGCGGTTAAGTGTGTTGGGCCAGTAACCGAAAGGTCACAGGTTTGTATCCCTGAGTTGACGAGGTGAAAAAATCTGTTGATGTGCCCTTGAGCAAGGTACTTAACCCTAATTGCTGCTGTAAGTCACTCTGGATAAGAGCGTCTGCTAAATGACTCAAATGTAAATATACAAGAGGAAGGAAAACACACTGCAGGTCAGTGGAAATGAAACAAGACGTTATCTCATGTACAGACCGGATGAGGTGGTTATAGATCTTTGTTGGTGCCATCTCTCCCTCCCATAAAACCTCTGAAGGGCAGATGTAGCATTCATTTGTGAGAGACGAAGGATTGGCATCTTTCCATTAAGGCCTGTTTCTCACTTTCAAATGCACGACTTCCTTTTTTTACGTGGCAGCAGAAGCATGTCCAAGCTACAAATTGGCGCACTGTAATGTTGCAGAGTGAGTCATGGCTTAACCTAACACAGAACCAGACACTGGTCATTTAGGACGCACAGAGACCTTTTCTAAAAGGCTCTTATCAAACAGACTGTGAAGTAGATCCTATTGTATCCCCTTTCAAAGATATTTGTTGGAAAATCAAAATGCGTCATATAAATAAGAATGTCACACATATTTGTCGATGCCACAGATATGTGAATGTATAAGATTGCCTTGATTGTATAGGAGAGCACATTATAGCTTTACTAACGAGGATAGATATGATAAAACCATGCTTTTACATACGGCGACGATGGTGTGCGTATAGATGCATTGGTACATTGGGGTATAAATGTATGGCTTAAGCTGTATGTGACTAGCCTGCAGGTTTTGGTTTCAGTATGTAAAGCGGTTTAAATCCCCCTACAACAGTCATGTTGTAGGGGGATTTGTATATCAGTATGGATGGCTGCAATAGACCAATATGGTAACACTGGTATGGGGAATATGTATACTTCCATATATTTGGGTATGACTGTATGGTTGGTTGGCTGTATGGTTCAGTCATAGACCTAATAGTGACACCAGCAGTATGTACAGAACCAGTCCGAGGTATCATGTAGTATCCAAAAAAGTGAGATTTGAGATTCTTCAAAGTAGCCACCCATTGCCTCGATGACATCTTTGCACACTCTTGGCATTCTCTCAACCAGCTTCACCTGGAATGCATTTCAATTAACAGGTGTGCCTTGTTAAGAGTAAACATATTTTGTTCCGGTTCCGGTTCCGGGTTGGAGCGAGCGGTCGCATCTACACTTCGGTCCGCAGGTAGTATAACTTTTCATTACATTTCATTATAGTACAACGGTTTGATTTGTCTAATCTTAGCAATTTCTTCTTAGCTAGCTACATAGCCGTCTTTGTATCAAAGATGATTGCGTAATTATCGTATTTCGTCGTCCTAACGTAGTCTACACTGCTTTCTGCCCAGCAGCTAGCTAACGTCCACTAGCACAGCAGCTAGCTAACGTCCACTAGCACTGTAGAAACTATTACACTCAACGACTCGATTAGTGTAGTGTTAGCTAGCTACATAGTTGTCTTTGCTGATCGTATTTTGTCGTCCTAACGTAGTCTACACTGCTTTCTGCCCAGCAGCTAGCTAACGTCCACTAGCACAGCAGCTAGCTAACGTCCACTAGCACTGTAGAAACTATTACACTCAATGACTCGATTAGTGTAGTGTTAGCTAGCTACATAGTTGTCTTTGCTGTCTTCGTATCCAAGGTAATTGTGTAGCTTAGAGTGTGTAGACTTAGAGTGATTATCTTAATTTACCGAGGTTAGCTAGCCAGCTATTTGTCGTCCTTAACGTAGGAGTCACTGCTAGCTAGCTAGCCAACAGCTAGCCAACGTCTTCCGAATTGAACTTCAACAACCCGGTCAACATTCCGCCTCGCTCCACAGGTAGTTTCACATTTTCATTTCACTTCATTACAGTACAACGGTTTGATTTGTTTGATCGTAGCTAGCTAGCTACTTAGCCGTCTTTGTATCTAAGACAATTGTGTAGTCTGGAGCGATTTTCTAGGTTAGCTAGCCAGCTATTGTCGTTCTTTTAACGTAACGTTACGTAATCAACACTGCTAGCTAGCCAGCTAGCCCCCGAATAGCAGCACTGTAGAAACTATTACACTCGACGGAACGACTTGATTAGTGTAGTGCCAACAACGTAGCCACTGCCAGCTAGCCTACTCCAGCAGTACTGTATCATTTCAATCATTTTAGTCAATAAGATTCTTGCTACGTAAGCTTAACGTTCTGAACATTCGATAAGTGTAGTCCACTTGTCATTCCAATCTCCTTTGCATTAGCGTAGCCTCTTCTGTAGCCTGTCAACTATGTGTCTATCTATCCCTGTTCTCTCCTCTCTGCACAGACCATACAAACGCTCCACACCGCGTGGCCGCGGCCACCCTAATCTGGTGGTCCCAGCGCGCACGACCCACGTGGAGTTCCAGGTCTCCGGTAGCCTCTGGAACTGCCGATCTGCGGCCAACAAGGCAGAGTTCATCTCAGCCTATGCCTCCCTCCAGTCCCTCGACTTCTTGGCACTGACGGAAACATGGATCACCACAGACAACACTGCTACTCCTACTGCTCTCTCTTCGTCCGCCCACGTGTTCTCGCACACCCGAGAGCTTCTGGTCAGCGGGGTGGTGGCACCGGGATCCTCATCTCTCCCAAGTGGTCATTCTCTCTTTCTCCCCTTACCCATCTGTCTATCGCCTCCTTTGAATTCCATGCTGTCACAGTTACCAGCCCTTTCAAGCTTAACATCCTTATCATTTATCGCCCTCCAGGTTCCCTCGGAGAGTTCATCAATGAGCTTGATGCCTTGATAAGCTCCTTTCCTGAGGACGGCTCACCTCTCACAGTCCTGGGCGACTTTAACCTCCCCACGTCTACCTTTGACTCATTCCTCTCTGCCTCCTTCTTTCCTCTCCTCTCCTCTTTTGACCTCACCCTCTCACCCTCCCCCCTACTCACAAGGCAGGCAATATGCTCGACCTCATCTTTACTAGATGCTGTTCTTCCACTAACCTCATTGCAACTCCCCTCCAAGTCTCCGACCACTACCTTGTATCCTTTTCCCTCTCGCTTTCATCCAACACTTCCCACACTGCCCCTACTCGGATGGTATCGCACCGTCCCAACCTTCGCTCTCTCTCCCCCGCTACTCTCTCCTCTTCCATCCTATCATCTCTTCCCTCTGCTCATACCTTCTCCAACCTATCTCCTGATTCTGCCTCCTCAACCCTCCTCTCTTCCCTTTCTGCATCCTTTGACTCTCTATGTCCCCTATCCTCCAGGCCGGCTCGGTCCTCCCCTCCCGCTCCGTGGCTCGACGACTCACTGCGAGCTCACAGAACAGTGCTCCGGGCAGCCGAGCGGAAATGGAGGAAAACTCGCCTCCCTGCGGACCTGGCATCCTTTCACTCCCTCCTCTCTACATTTTCCTCCTCTGTCTCTGCTGCTAAAGCCACTTTCTTCCACTCGAAATTCCAAGCATCTGCCTCTAACCCTAGGAAGCTCTTTGCCACCTTCTCCTCCCTCCTGAATCCTCCTCCCCCTCCCCCCCTCCTCCCTCTCTGCAGATGACTTCGTCAACCATTTTGAAAAGAAGGTCGACGACATCCGATCCTCGTTTGCTAAGTCAAACGACACCGCTGGTTCTGCTCACACTGCCCTACCCTGTGCTCTGACCTCTTTCTCCCCTCTCTCTCCAGATGAAATCTCGCTTCTTGTGACGGCCGGCCGCCCAACAACCTGCCCGCTTGACCCTATCCCCTCCTCTCTTCTCCAGACCATTTCCGGAGACCTTCTCCCTTACCTCACCTCGCTCATCAACTCATCCCTGACCGCTGGCTACGTCCCTTCCGTCTTCAAGAGAGCGAGAGTTGCACCCCTTCTGAAAAAACCTACACTCGATCCCTCCGATGTCAACAACTACAGACCAGTATCCCTTCTTTCTTTTCTCTCCAAAACTCTTGAACGTGCCGTCCTTGGCCAGCTCTCCCGCTATCTCTCTCAGAATGACCTTCTTGATCCAAATCAGTCAGGTTTCAAGACTAGTCATTCAACTGAGACTGCTCTTCTCTGTATCACGGAGGCGCTCCGCACTGCTAAAGCTAACTCTCTCTCCTCTGCTCTCATCCTTCTAGACCTATCGGCTGCCTTCGACACTGTGAACCATCAGATCCTCCTCTCCACCCTCTCCGAGTTGGGCATCTCCGGCGCGGCCCACGCTTGGATTGCGTCCTACCTGACAGGTCGCTCCTACCAGGTGGCGTGGCGAGAATCTGTCTCCTCGCCACGCGCTCTCACCACTGGTGTCCCCCAGGGCTCTGTTCTAGGCCCTCTCCTATTCTCGCTATACACCAAGTCACTTGGCTCTGTCATAACCTCACATGGTCTCTCCTATCATTGCTATGCAGACGACACACAATTAATCTTCTCCTTTCCCCCT
The DNA here is from genome assembly GCF_036934945.1 of Oncorhynchus masou masou. Lineage (NCBI taxonomy): Eukaryota > Metazoa > Chordata > Actinopteri > Salmoniformes > Salmonidae > Oncorhynchus > Oncorhynchus masou. The sequence goes on from NC_088228.1 coordinate 27,377,996, forward strand.
TCTGATGACCAGGTGGCGAATCGCATCTCTGCATGTCTGGCAGACATATCAGTGTGGATGACGGATCACCACCTCAAGCTGAACCTCGGCAAGACGGAGCTGCTCTTCCTCCCGGGGAAGGACTGCCCGTTCCATGATCTCGCCATCACGGTTGACAACTCCATTGTTTCCTCCTCCCAGAGCGCTAAGAACCTTGGCGTGATCCTGGACAACACCCTGTCGTTCTCAACTAACATCAAGGCGGTGGCCCGTTCCTGTAGGTTCATGCTCTACAATATCCGCAGAGTACGCCCCTGCCTCACACAGGAAGCGGCGCAGGTCCTAATCCAGGCACTTGTCATCTCCCGTCTGGATTACTGCAACTCGCTGTTGGCTGGGCTCCCTGCCTGTGCCATCAAACCCCTACAACTCATCCAGAACGCCGCAGCCCGTCTGGTGTTCAACCTTCCCAAGTTCTCTCACGTCACCCCGCTCCTCCGCTCTCTCCACTGGCTTCCAGTTGAAGCTCGCATCCGCTACAAGACCATGGTGCTTGCCTACGGAGCTGTGAGGGGAACGGCACCGCAGTACCCCCAGGCTCTGATCAGGCCCTACACCCAAACAAGGGCACTGCGTTCATCCACCTCTGGCCTGCTCGCCTCCCTACCACTGAGGAAGTACAGTTCCCGCTCAGCCCAGTCAAAACTGTTCGCTGCTCTGGCCCCCCAATGGTGGAACAAACTCCCTCACGACGCCAGGACAGCGGAGTCAATCACCACCTTCCGGAGACACCTGAAACCCCACCTCTTCAAGGAATACCTAGGATAGGATAAGTAATCCTTCTCACCCCCCCTCCCCCTTAATGATTTAGATGCACTATTGTAAAGTGGCTGTTCCACTGGATGTCAGAAGGTGAATTCACCGATTTGTAAGTCGCTCTGGATAAGAGCGTCTGCTAAATGACTTAAATGTAAAATGTAAATGTTAAAATATATTTGGATTTGTTAAACACTTTTTTGATGACTACATGATTCCATATGTGTTATTTCATCGATTTGATGTCTTCACTATTATTGTTCAATGTAGAAAATAGTCAAACAGACAGAAGAACCCCTGGATGAGGTGGTGTGTCCAAACGTTTGACTGGTATATCAATCCATATGTATTGGTACGTCTGTAAAGCTGTATGTCTGTCTGGCTCTGTTCCATATGGAGAGCCCTCTTAGCCTGGTTTAATCAGCTGAACTGAACGGGTTCAGCCCAGGATATGTAGGCCTACAGCTGTGCTTTCTTAGACACAATGAAGACCAGATTAGGGGATCTGGGAAGGGGAGAACGGGGGAGAACGGGGGAGAACGGGGGATGGGGAAATGACTCCAAACACATCTGTCCTTGGTTTGTCTCAGGCTCCAAACACCAAACCCGCAAGCATGACCATGTACAAATCTGTCTCCACTTGTAGAGACACGGCAAGCAGGCAAGTCTGTGAGAACGTTCTCAGAACTTGGGTTGTTTTTTTTTTTTACACTGACTGTGGCTCCTAGGAACAGTCTGTTGCCTGGATGTTGATAGCAAGTGAACAATGACTTCCGCACGCCGCGTGGAGCCGTGTGGAGCTACAAACAAGTCATCATGTTCTAACTAATCAAGACGATGATGTATGTATATGCACTGCTATACACAAGCTCTAAATATTCACGATAAAGCCCCAGAGAGGATATCACCGATGCCTCTGTCTCTCTGATTATGACCTTAATGGAAAACAGTTTGTTTCTAAAGACGAAAAACTGCTGTCTCAATGTTGTGTTTTCTGTACTGACCGTGTCTTTTGTTGTGGGTAAAGTCGCAATGGTAGTGTTCGATCTGACATTTGTTAATAACAAAATCTGAAAATATTCTGTAAACATTCAGTAACATGATAAGACTATTCCTGGAAAATGTGGGTTCGGTGCAACATAAGACAACAACATTTTGAGTGAGAGGAAAAGTGTGCAGAGTTCTTAAGCAATTTCAATGCACTTTTATGACAAAAAAAGTCTTCAACTATAAGTTACTTTTTTGAGCACTGCTATCTGTGCCGTTGAGGATCTAGAGCAAGCACACTAGTAGTTGTTAAGTACGGAACACAAGCCTGCACCCTCGCCATCACACAATTAAAGTTTTTACGCAATCCAAAAATGATTCATTGTAAAACACAATCTGGGTCAGCTGGGCATGATTTGAAAGCATGTTCTATTGCCAACATGACTAGCTAGGTTATAAAATATGATAGTGTTACGCTATTACAAGGCAATTCAGGGAAACAGATCGTAATTTTGATGGGCATAGAAAGGCGTCATGAGTGCATTCAGGTGCGTGCGCCATGGTACATTTGATTTACAACAGACAAACAGGCTCATTCTGTTCAGAACAACCCAGTGTATGATCCCATGTCATGCTGTAATTGTACATCAAACACAATGATCCTAAACGTTGACACTGTATCTGACAAGAGTTTTAAAAATTTGAGATAAAGCGCACATTTGAACTCACGTGGGTTTGGCTTGCTTGCATGACATCAAAGCTGTATTTATTATAATCCTCAACATCTTATTTTTCAAAATACATCGAGTCATGTTAATTGACAGCATTTTACTCACTCAGACAACAAAAAAATGTTAAAAAGTTGTCCAAATACCGGGTGGGATGGGAGCAACTTTATGTCGAAGGCAGTGCTCAAGTTCAGAATGTCTGTCGGTCAAAAAACCCATACAGGGCCTCCCGGGTGGCGCAGCGGTCCAAGGCATCACTACAGACCCGGGTTCTAATCCCAGGATGTGCCACAGCTGGCCGCGAACGGGAGACCCATGAGGCGGTGCACAATTGGCCCAGCGCCGCCAGGTTAGGGGAGGGTTTGGCCGGCAAGCTGAAATGTCCTTGTCCCATCGCTCTCTAGCAACTCCTTGTGGCTGACTTTGGTCGCCAGTTGTACAATGTTTCCCCCGAGACATTGGTGTGGCTGGCTTCCGGGTTAAGCGAGCAGTGTGTAAAGAATCAATGTGGCTTGGCAGGGTCATGTTTTGGAGGACGCATGGCTCTCGGCCTTCGCCTGTATGGGAGTTGCAGCAATGGGACAAGACTGTAACTACCAATAGGGAGTAAAAAAATCAAAAATCAAACACTGACAGCCAAAGCTCTGACGCCATGTATATAGTATGTTACGGTACTGCCACTACTTTCCAATTTAGACGCTTATTAAAGTAAAGGGCTACATATAATTGAACACGATAATTGTTTGGTAATTAGACAATGCTTGTAGAGCAGGCATGGTGATGCATTTTACCCAGACGTTAACTGGGTTATAGAGCTACAGGAGTGTAGGTAAGCACGATGCCTCCACCTGAGTCACTCTGAAGACTTAAGACCCTGAGAGAGTGAGCGAGACAGAGAGCAGAGAGTAAGCGAGAGCGAGAGAGAGACCGTGGGGGGGGGACCAGAGACAGAAGGACATAGAGACAGAAGACAAGGCAAGAGAGTGGAAAGAGAAAGAGATGTGCTATGTTTGGTCTGGCTAGCTTCGTCATCCTTCAATCCCGCCTCACCAGTCCCTACCTCTATGGCAAACAGACAGACTGTGGTTCACAGCGTGTCATGGGCACCGTGGAAAAGAGCTTGATCGGGAAGACATTCCACTGCCATTAGAGCTCCTCTGTCTGTGTTTACAGAGTGGCCCTTTCTTCTCCCTTTGAACAGCTCACACACGGTGAGTGAGATTAAACAACAAACCACATGGTCTGTCGTAGACTAATCCACTGGCCAGTTCCCTATGTGGTAGTGCTTTGCCCTAATTATTTACCATAGGAGGTGGAGGCAGGCCCAGATAGAAAGACGCAAAGATGCTACTTCGCGACATGATGCCGACTGTATTATATGACTCATCTCATTTGCCACAATGTTGATTGGGATATTTGTTCATATCATTTAAGGAAGAGTGATAATAGATAGGCTTTTAGTGTTGTTGTTTTGTGGGAAGACACTTGAATGAAATACGCTTGCACTTGCAAGTATCCCCTTGCCTTGTATGTGATACTTTAAATCATGATTGATACTGAGGACGCTGTTCTCATTCTTGGGGTAAGACGAAAGGCGGGGAAATCTAAACTTGGCAACGGCTGGCCCTCTAGCTACAACATCGACTGACTGGGTACAAGGCTGTTGCCGCTTTGCCTCCGGGTTGGAAAAAGTCGGGGGATTAAACTGTGCCAGTTGGCGTCCCATTTTCTTCAACAGTCCCCTGTCAGGCCTCCAGGTACAATAGTAGCAATTCTGGAGACTGGGATTGAACCTATTCTTCTGAACATGTGAATAGCAGCCGACCAGGAGCCTAGACTGTGGCTAGTCCTGTTAGCCAGATTACTGATCAGGGCCTCTTCAGAGGCAGGCTCAGGGCTCCAGGGCAGGTCTGTCTGTCTCATAGTAGTCCACGGGCCTCTGACTCTGTTTAGGGGGACTACTTGAGCTTGTGCATTTCACTAGTCAAAGTTCATCGTTGTCTTTATTGGATGATAAAACTCTTGCTTTGCATTCTAAAAGTAATCCTATTATGTTTTGGTGTGCATGTTTTCTGTTTCTGTTCTCATTTCTATTCCTCAACATAACGCATGATGTTATGAAAGGGAAATGATTCCCTCTGTCTTCTCTATTTTCTAGGAAGAGCTCGCTCGGACAGATATTGAAGAATGCGTAGCCCTCCGTGGTTGTTAATAGGGTAGGAAAACAAACTTTAATATCACAGTGTGTTCGCATTTTCAGTGGTGTGTCTGGAAGGCCTGAGGGCCAGTAATTCACTATCCATACACAGCAAGACACGGCCACACCACACTGTATTTCTCACATTATACAGTTCAACACTATAGGGGTGTATAGCTGCAATAAACAACCCATGAAGCAGACACTTTTACAGTCTTACCAATTCTATGATGTCAGCATTGTGCCTCCTGAAAACCCTCTAAGCGTCTTAACACTGTCTGCTTCGCCATCTCTAATCGTTCCGCGGGAAAATATGACGTTGATCATTTGTGAAGGTTGGTGCTGGCTGCTCACGTGATGGCTCGGCCTGGCATCGGCAGGCAATGGCATGGAGTCATCATCATTACCAACACTGTGGCTTCAGCATTAGAACAGAGCATTTGCATGGCACATACAATGTGATGGCAGGTCAAACAAGAACACAATCCAAGCCTGGTCTGTTGATGTTACGCTGCTAACCTCTAAACCCTTCGAAACAGATGGTTGGAATCATGTTGTTTCCAAAGCCATGCAGATTTTTTTGGGAGATGAGAAAAGGGCCTCAACATATGAGCAAAATAAAAACACTAAACCAGTGTCCCGTTAAATTAATCGAATAACATATCAGATCATGGGCTCTGAAAATCTTGAATTATTGACCTAGTTATTGACTGATGTGGCCTCTGTTGAAAAAAACAGATGGAGACAGAGGTTGAATCTAACATGTACAGCGATTGCAGCGGCAAGCAGCTGATTAATCCATCAGCTGTTTTATTTTATATTTATTTCCCCAACAGTTGCCTTCCAGCAGATGTCAGAGTGATTTTTGGAAACGAGGCCCGTGACAACTGCAACAGCACTGTGATTTTCAAAATCACACTACAGTACGAACCCATGCTGAGCGATTGATACAATAGGAACGCTATGATTTTTCACCTGACTTCAAAGGATTGTTGTGTGTGAAAGTAAGTGGTCAAGCTATAACACTTGCACCGATTCGGAACATTTGACAATTGCTGTCTTCTGTCAGAAATATTATGAAATTGTACTGCCAAACAATTGTGTGCAATGTGATAAGATTCCAGGAACTAAAAACGGGAACACACAGACACCAATCGTCAACAACAACAAAAAAACACATTTAACTTTTTTGAAGTCACATTGATTTTGAAAGGCTTTTCTCTCTGTATACATCCATTTAAAATTCCCTTATTGGCCTGTTCAGAGACAACCACATAAAAGCAAAAGGGGAAGAGAGAAAAACACAAAAGAAAACAGTGAATACAGAAATTCAAATATGTCCACCTGTGCTTCTCTCCATGAGTGACGTGTTAAAAAGCACCAGCTGGACTTACAGTGGAGGCTGGTGGAAGGAGCTATAGGAGGACGGGCTCATTGTAATAGCTGGAATGGAATCAATGGAACGGACTCGATATTGTTGTTTCCATATGTTTAATAACGCTCCATTTATTCCATGAAAGTCCGTGTGACCATTGCACTCAGAACAGATATGTTGACCAAATGACGAGGCCGAAACTTCTACCTACCCCTAAATTAAAAAAAAGACTAAAAATAAATCTTGAATCTTCTTTTTTGTGGACCAGCTATGCAATTTTTTTATATATTCCATTCCAGCTATTGCAATTAGCCCGTCCTCCTATAGCTCCTCACACCAGACTACTCTGCAGGACTAGAACCCCAATATTTAATACGTACCAAGGGAGTGGGAAAACACGTTTTTTTAGGCTCTGGTTAGAGACAGCAAGGGAAAATCTAATAAATGAATGTAAACGTGGTTTCACGGGGGCAGGCGGCAGTTCAATAGTATTAGGTTTCCCAGAAGAGACTACTAAAACCACTACAACCAGTGATGGTCACTGCGAGCAAGAAAGAGAGACTCTGGGAAAGGCCATTGTCCGTGAACCTCGAAAGCAAGTTGGCCCAAATTCTGTTACATATCCCCCTCCCTTTATGTATTGGGGACAATGAAAGAGTTTAGGAGGGGAGCCTGGAGGTCTGGTGAGGGATCTCTAGTTACCCTCTCTACTCTAACAAAACCAGGCAGCACGGTGGGGTTGGTGGGCGAGTTCAGTTACATGACAACCAGTTTAGCCGGGTGGTGTATTTCTCCAGGAAACAACATGCTGTTTAGGTTCCTCGGGGCACGGAAATGTTAATGCATAACACACACAAACACAAGCACACACAGATGGAGCCGATCTCAAACACAAACACACACTCACACATACATGCGTAACCAAAAAGACGTGTGTGTGTGTGTGTGTGTGTGTGTGTGTGTGTAGAAAAATGTTTGAATCATCCCTCTCCTTTGTGCTCTCATTTACATAATGTGGGAGTGAGAGGGCAAATGTCATCCCCATCACCAACCAATCCCTTTGAAACGACTCACAATGGGCAGTAGCTGAATGCCTTCAGCATAGCTGGCAGAGGAGAGTAGCTCCTACCGGGCTGTGTTCCCTCCCACCCTCGCTCCCTCCCTCCCCACCCACCACTGCGAAATCACTGTGTTCCCCTTTCGAAAAGTATCTGTGAGCCAGCACTGTAACCTGAAGCAGTCTTTTGGATATCGGTTCTCAAGTAAAAGAGAGCAGTGTTTCCGCTAGGATCATTTTCAGCAGCGGTGGCAAAGTTAGCATGTGGGGGGGTAGAGTAGTGGGTGTGGCCAAGGGCGCTGTCTTCGACCAAAATTATAGAGGCCCTCCTCTTGGGCCAGAGACTAAATTTAGCTGTTTTAATGCAAATTTCCTACAATTCTATAGTTTTTGCCATGGAGCAGAGAGTACATTTTACAGTTTTCAAGTCAATTTCCTGCAATTCTACAAATTTGTCATGGCGCTAAGAGAAAAAAAAATCAGTTTTAATGTCAATTTGATTAAATTCTACACATTTTGCATTGGGGATAAGATAATTTGCAGTTTTAAAGCTAATTTCCTGCAATTCTACACATTTTGCCATGGCTTATGCCGTGTTCTTATGTTATCTTAGTAAATCATTATAACAAAATCAATGGGGGCCCCATGCCATGACATTTTGGAAACTGTACATTATCCTTGACTGTCTAGTTTTTATTGTGGTGATTGTTAGTTCTCAAAAAAAAATATATATATAGCTCCATTATCTTTTCTACATACTTTTTATCTAGTTTAGTCACTATGAAATATGAAATCATGTAATAACCCAAAAAGTGTTAAACAAATCAAAATATATTTTATATTTGAGATTCTTTTAAGTAGCCACCCATTGCCTTGATGAAAATTTTGCACACTCTTAGCATTCTCTCAACCAGATTCAGCTGGAATGCTTTTTCAACCGTCTTGAAGGAGCACCCACATATGCTGAGCACTTGTTAGCTTCTTTTCGTTCACTCTGCGGTCCAACTCATCCCAATTGGGTTGAGGTCGGGTGATTGTGGAGGCCAAGTCATCTGATGCAGCACTCCATCACACTTACACAGCCTGGAGGTGTGTTTTGGGTCATTGTCCTGTTGAAAAACAAATGATAGTTCCACTAAGCGCAAACCAGATGATGGGATGGTGTATCGTTGTAGAATGCTGTTGTAGCCATGCTGGTTAAGATTACCTTGAATTCTAAATAAATCACTAAGTGTCACCAGCAAAGCACCCCCACACCATCACACCTCCTCCTCCATGCTTCACAGTGGGAACCACACATGCAGAGATTATCCGTTCACTCACTCTGCGTCTCACAAAGACATGGCGGTTGGAACCAAAAATCTCAAATTTGGACTCATCAGACCAAAGGAAATATTTCCACCGGTCTAATGTCCATTCTTGACCGAAGGAAGTCTTTTATTCTTATTGTTGTCCTTTAACAGTGGTTTCTTTGCAGCAATTCGACCATGAAGGCCTGATTCACTGAGTCTCCTTTGAACAGTTGAAGGTGAGATGTGTCTGTTACTCTGTGAAGCATTTATTTGGGCTACGATTTCTGAGGCTGGTAACTCTAATGAACTCCTCTGCAGCAGAGGTAACTCTGGGTATTCCTTTCCTGTGGTGGTCCTCATGAGAGCCAGTTTCATCATAGCACTTGATGGTTTTCGCGACAGTACTTTAAGAAACATTCAAATTTTCCCGGATTGACTGACCTTCGTGTCTGAAAGTAATGATGGACTGTCATTTCTCTTTGCTTATTTTAGCTGTTCTTGCCATAATATGGATTTGGTCTTTTACCAAATGGGGCTATCTTCCATATAACACCCCTACCTTGTAACAAGACAACTGATTGGCTCAAACTCATTAAGATGGAGATAAATTTGACAAATTAACTTTTAACAAGGCACACCTGTTAACTGAAATGCATTCCAGGTGACTACCTCATGAAGCTGGTTGAGAGAATGCCAAAAGTGTGCAAAACTGTCATCAAGGCAAAGGGTGGCAACATTGAAGAATGTGAAATATATAATATATTTTGATTTGTTTAAGACTTTCGTGGTTACTACATGTGTTATTTTATAGTTGTCACACCATGACCATAGAGAGCTTTTTATTCTCTATGTTGATTAGGTCGGGGTGTGACTAGGGTGGGTCATCTAGGTGATTATGTTTCTATGTTGGCCAGGTATGGTTCCCAATCAGAGGCAGCTATTTGTCGTTGTCTCTGATTGGGGATCATATTTAGGCAGCCATTTCCCCTTTGTGCTTTGTGGGATCTTGACTCTGTATAGTTGCCTGCTAGCACTATTGTTAGCTTCACAGTTCGTTTAGAGATTTATTGTTTTTGTTTTGCTGTGAGTTTCACCTAGTAATAAAGGGATGTGGAACCCAGATCACGCTGCGCTTTGGTCCACTCATTATAACGATCGTGACAATAGTTTTGATGCCTTCACTATTATTCTACAATGTAGAACATAGTAAAAATAAAGAAAAGCCCTTGAATGAGTAGGTGTGTCCAAAATGTTGACAGGTACTGTATATATATCTTTGTGGGAAATGGCAGCAAGGATTAAGCAGTGGCATCCCACCGCTGCTAAATGAATAAAGGGGAAACGCTGGAGAGAGATGGAAAGAAAGGGAGGCATAGATGGAACGAAAGTGCTGAGACACACAAACTGCCTCTTAAAAAACAAAAGACAGGAAGAAGGGGGTAAAAAGAGCAAAAGCTTTGCACTGTTCATAGCCTTCCTGTAAAGTAACATCCCAGTGCAATGCAATGGGAAAACCATGGGTCTGTATTCATATGTCTCTTTAAAAGTGACTCATCTGTCAGATACAGAGCCCTCCATTGTGATCTATACTGCCTGGCCAAGGAGCAGTTCCACCGCAAAGAGCCAAAACCCCTCCAAAACAGACCCTCTAAAACAGCCACAGCCAAAGAAGAGCCATAACATTATACTAAAGTACTGGAAACGATGGTGTTTAAAGAGAGAGAGAGAGTAAGGGTGTGTGTGTGTGTGTGTGTGTGTGTGTGTGTGTGTGTGTGTGTGTGTGTGTGTGTGTGTGTGTGTGTGTGTGTGTGTGTGTGTGTGTGTGTGTGTGTGTGTGTGTGTGTGTGTGCGCGCTTGTGCGTGTGTGCCGTAACCAAAGGCAACAGAGTGGAGAGGACACCTTATCCAAACACCATTTTAATTAGAAATGTATGTGGATGCTCGGTTTATGCAAAGTTCACTTAACACCAGTAGGAGGACAATACAACATTAAACCAAGCATTAAATCAGATTTGTTCTCCAAATCTTCAAATCAGTTGTTGTTTTTTCCAGTGGAGGACCTTGGTCTCAAAGAAGAGGACCATTGTGCAGAAAGCCCTAATGATTAAGTATGCAGGCTTCTGCCGCTGAACAGAATGGAATATTAGCAACAGAGGATATCTTAAAGCGTCTGCAGCTGGGATGCCGGCGGATATTGTGTTGCATTCTGGGTGGGCGCCAAGGCGGGGTGTGTGTGTGTACAGTATGTGGATGTGCATGTCTCTGTGTGTGTGTGTGTGTGTGTGTGTGTGTGTGTGTGTGTGTGTGTGTGTGTGTGTGTGTGTGTGTGTGTGTGTGTGTGTGTGTGTGTGTGTGTGTGTGTGTGTGTGTGGGGGGGGGGGGGGGGGATGGCAGCTGCAGCGATGCCGGGATACCAGGAGGAACCTGGACAACTAACATTTGCCTTTCTGCCTCACTGGAATCCACATTAGGAGCTCATCACCATTCCACAGACCCCCAGCCCACAGCCCAACACAACAGCTGTGTGTGGAGTTAAGGACTAGATAAACAAGTGATAGAGTGAGGGGTGCGTGTGGCTGCTGCCACGCCTTGGCTCTGTGACACCTCAACCCCTTCAGGCCATCAAGTGTAAATCAAATCTCTATTTTTAAAAAGGAAATATTTTCTTGGACTAGGTTAGCTGAATATAAAAAGCATGGCCGTATTTGGTTTCATTGGATGGGGAATGAAAGAATGAGGGCAAAGCATACAAAGTGGTAATGTGAGAAACCCAAATGGCATCATAAATCAATCGCGATGATATGACCAACAGGGCCATATGATATTACACCAAATACTGGAATCCTTAATGTTTGTCCTTGCATATGTTCCATTCAATCATCCAGGGAGAGACGTGGAGAAACAGTTTGAAGCAGACCAGTGGGAGCTGTCCAGTTCAGTTTCAGATCAATGTTGCTGTACATATGGCATACACCGTAACTGGAGGGGGCCGGCGGCCACGTGTTAGATTTAAACAGGCTAGGACAGCTGGTGCCGAGAGCTATGACCAAATCACAGCGGAGTATCTTGGGGATATCAGCCCGTTTTTACGACTGTGGGCAAACTGTTGGAGCTCCTCCTGGTCAGATCATTAAAGGGGTCTTTATGGGGCCCACCAGTCCAGCCCCCCCTTAATGAGGGACAGTGTCCAGCCCACGTCCCCCTCTTTACTGCCACAGCCTCCCCCCTCGCTAACGGCCCACTGTTGAACCCGGCCACATCGACGACCAACGACATCTGGCCCCTCCATCTCCAGCCTCCTCCACCGTATATATACCAGGCCTAATGGCCAATTACAAACTCAAGGGCCAGAGAACAGGAACATGGTCCCGATTTATAGTTCCACTGTATCCACTGCCTCCCGTCCCAGAATCCCCTGCTCCGTCGATCACTCCCACATTAGGTTATAGGAGACAGGAGACACATCAGACCTAAACAGGCTTATCCTTTCCAGAGGATGGCCATTAAACTGGCCTCCCTCCTACCATGCCATGCCAGACATCAACTCCCAGTCCAGTGAATTAAACAAATGAATGCTTCCTCACTATTACAATTAAACTAGCAACAGCAAAAAAATTAGTCGGGGGGGAAAAAACAATGAAACCTCATTATAGGAGCAAAGACCTTAGTCCATGCATCAAGAGCCAACTGAATTCAAAAACATTTATGAAGTTAGCATGGCATGGAATGCATGTACGTCTTGTGTATTTTGCTTCATCCTTTCAAATCTTGGTTCATATTCTGCCAGGAACTCCCCCTGCAGTCTAGAACTCTACTAGGTGGGGATGTGGGGAGAAAATGGGAGAGTAAAACAGGTGTCAGAAAGCAATGGAAAACTCAAAGCTTTTGCACATTTTGAGTCCCTCTGCATCTGAGTTTTTCTCTTCTTTTCCTTTGACGTAATCTTTTCTCCGGCTGGGGTTCACCTCCTTTATTAGCTCCCCTCCCCCTTTCATTACAAACACAGTGTTACCTGTGTCAAATCCATTGGAGACGGCCTGGGGAAGTCAACATGGAGCCAATAGATTGTCTCCCTCCACTGAGTCACTTGCTCTACACCTCTAGGCTAGACAGACAAGAGGGAGGAGGGTGAGCAACAAACAGCTTCAAAACAGAAACCTCAAATCTGTATCTTATAAACTACATTTAGTCAAAAATGTGGCATATTCTGTGTACAGCCTAAACATTTCAGGATTGCTTTGCAAATCAGTACGGCAAAGGTTATTCAAGATACAGAAGACATGGCTCTTTGCCACATAAACGTCTATAATACATTGCTTGCACCAGTAAAGATATTGCGCGCATCCCATATGTAACATGTGAATGTGGTTTTCCATATGTCAGAGGTGACATGTTTATATCCTAGAACACTGTTATTTCCTTCTTTCTCTCCGCCAAAGCAAATAAACTGTGGTTGAGGATGCTAAAAGGCCTATAGCCTCCATGTCTAAAAGAAAAGCCAGACATGTCGAGATAGAATGGAACTCTGGAGTAGTCCTGGTAAGCTCAGAGCCACTGAAAAGAGGATTTTGTATAGACACGTTAATCTGTGTACTGTATTGAAGTGCTTAACAGACAGCGCAGACCAAATTCCTGTGCAATGCAGGCAGGGAAGAACAAAACAATAGCATCTGACACATTTTAATCCTTCGCTTAAAGTACCCCCCAAAAAAACAGGGAAATATATTCAGCCTTGCAGACACTGTAAAACAATTATGCTCACGACGACCATGGGTGCTTAGATAGAGGGAGTAAAAGAAAATGTGCTTTTTATGAATCCTATTGTTGTTTTAGGCTGAGTCGTTCAAACAGACTAACACCTCGATTGACACCGCGGATCAACCTTTCACCTTCTCTTCCTGACTGGACCACAGGTGTGATATGTGACAAGGTGTGACTAGATGAAAGACACACCAGTGAAGTGCCAAATTCTCATTTCCACCCATACTGATAGATAGGCCACCGTTTATCTGGCCTTGCCCAGCAAGGAATGTTTAACATCTCTTAACGTCTAGCCTCTCCGACGACTGAGGCTCTGCACTAAAAAAAAACACACACAAAAAAAACCAGATGTAAGACCGTTTGCAGGAGAACGTTCCTGCAATGCAGGGCATTTAAAACATGTAGTGTATTTGAGGTTGAAAAAGTCTTATGACTTATGAAGTTTGTCGTTTCCACTTGGAAGTTTCAGGCTTGATTTTCCTTGGAGAAAAATGTATTAATACCTGCACTGTATTAATATATGTATTATTATTATCCACATTATTCACATTTCCTGTTGCGGCAGGATTATTTTCCTGCTTTAGCAAACTGTCTTAAATGAAGATCCTACATCTGTACAACACTGTCCAACCAGTCGGGAAGAAACAATTATTTACTGGCTGGCAGTGGCAAAAAACGAGCCGTTCACTTACTTCTTAACTGTGGGGTAGGCCCACAAGTTGTTGAGCTGCAGAAAAATAGATCAGAGCAGGCAGATAATACTAAACAGGGAATCACAGGCAAGGCCATGAATCAGGGTCTGCGTGCCACTATTTCACCCTGCCTGTCTCCGCTTCGACAACGGCCTTAACCATAGAAGTGACAGTGAATACTAACAGTGTGAGCCTTAGTGTCTCCGAATCCGCTCCAAACTACCCCAGCACACACAGTGCACTGCAGCAGAATCATAAATGAGCGACTTTGACAGAATACACAGGCTTTAAGTGTGTGTGTGTGTGTGTGTGTGTGTGTGGGGGGGGGGGGATCAGGTTGAAGGATGAGAGTCAGTCAAGGCAATTCATTTAGAGGTTGTGGGGGATTTGGGATATGACAGGGGTGGTTATTTGCTTGCAGCGACCGTCGAGTCCACTCACTAACAAAGAGCCGTTCCTATTTCCTATGAACAGCGACAAAGACTTCCATTAATCCCCAAGGGGAGGGCTCATCTTGGCCTTCTCTTCTCCTCCACACATAAAACCCTTCCTCGTATTACCGCTCAGTGTTTTCACCACAAGAACGTAGGAGGAGACCAAAGGAGCCGGCCACAGCCCATCTTTCAATTGTTAAGCCGCTCTTAAAACAGTTTTGTCGGTGCTAATTCTTAACACATGCTCTCATTTTGCAGAGCTTTGCTTTCAACCAGAACAAGAAGAAAGCAAAGAGACTGTGGAAAGGCAAAGAGACTGTCAAAGTGTCTCTCTCGATGGCCCTCTCTGATCAGGAAGAGTAGAGGAGTGCAGTAGAAGAGACTTTAGCGCTGTCCAAAGCTCAGTCCAGCTGTCGCGTTTTGCAAGCAGATGAAAAAGTCTTGACGGGTAGAGCAGAGCGTATGCCTATCCCCACTTATCCCCCACGGAACGGCGCTTACCAGTGGGGCACAGCTGCCCAAACAGACACACATGCTCAGACGCCTCAGTAGTCAGGCGGACAAGGCACAACAAGAGACTAAGGAACCACAGCCACTCACACAGCACAGCAGGCTCAGGAAGTAGTCACAATCACAGAGGTGAAAGGGAGAGAGAGAGACAGAGAGAGAGAGAGAGAGAAAGGGGGAGGACTTACTCCCACATAAGTGTGTGTATTTCTGCCTGGCCCACCTCATTTCAAACAGGCACAAATCGATGGTGGTGCAATCACATTTTCTAGGCGTCCTGCGCTGTGCCAGCGATAGGCAGAATAATAAATGAAGGCCAGGGATAATCACAGGGCCCAGACTGGAGGGGATTGGGCGAGGAGAGGAGGGCTAGACACTGCCTCAGCTGTGTCCAAGTGGCATGGAATTCTGTTCCAGCTGTCAACAGCAGCCAGGCAGCACCTAATACCCCACACACCACATAGCCTTAACGGCTGTACTAGCCCAGCTCTGGAGGGACCGCGGATGGTGCTGGTGTGAGGAAGAGGGGGGAGCTGCCGCCGCAACAGAATAACGACAGACTCTTGTTTTTGTCTTGGCTATGAAAGCAGAAGGCAACATTGTTTGGCTGTGACGTTATGGTGATACCTGTGGTGTGGCAGGTGAGCTTATGGACAGCATGGCTGGTCACAGTGGTGAGGTGTTCTTGTAGAGTTATCACGCCACACAGGTTATTCTCCCAGGCAGTGCTACTTTAGTACCAGCCTGTGCTGCTGCTGTCATTGGTCGGTATGATTCAAGTTCATGAATCATAGGTAGTGTGCACACACAGCTGCAGGCATGACAAAGTGCCTTCTCGCATGCCTGTATGCATTCAAATCCATGGTACATTGTTTTATAATATATCAAACACATTCTGCTGTTTGGTGTCTTCACCCTTCATTTGAAATCACACAATCAATCCACAGTTTAAAATCCCAACTCTACTCTACATACTTTTAGTATGTGCATGAATATAAAAAGTAATAAACGTCAATATCGGTACTATTCAACACACACGTAAGGCAAATCGCTTATCCAGTAACTCCCGAATATGGTGTCTCATACACAACAGTTGTCAATGCCAACGTCATTTCAATCAAATCTCTATTCACAAAAGAATCCTTCAGCGACCATATAAAAGAGCCCTAACAATGGCCATTAGTGGTCGGGGGAGATCAACAGCAGAATAGAACAGCGCTGGTAAATGCACTGCTGATTCACCCAACACAATGGCCTTGTTTGTGTGACTGTGACCTTAGCACTCCTAGACAGCGCATTCTCTGTGGGACGCAGTAGAGCGAAAACAAGCCCTTCACATTCAAATAGCCTCCCAATCAACAGTTGTCTTGTTTTTTCTGCTCATCCAACAAGGTCCACTTTGTTGGGGACTATACAGGGGTGCACCCTTTCCCCTAACTATTCCTCATTCCGGCTCTAAATACAAACAATTAAATGAATCATATCAGTCATTTGGTTTATGCTCCTGGCACCTCATCCACAACATACATGAACTTGAAGAGCCTGAAGCGGGGACTTTATCTTTGTTTATCTTATCCCATCAACTGACACCCACTTCCCCACACCTCCTGCCAGGAGAGGACATGATATAGAGGCCCTGAATGCCCAAAATAAACTGAGCCCCCCTGCATACCCCCACTGGAAACTAACATATTCTCTAGATTGTCTGTGTTTCGTCTATAAATACGTATGAACGTATGAAACTAATCCACTCTACAAACACGTGTAGAAGTGAGCACACACACAAACAAACACTGAAACCATCCTTATGCATCCATCCTTCTACCACATACTTTGGCTATCTTTCTATAAACTTGATGAATTCAACAGGCTAATCCAAATGACTGACACCAGGGTCCTGGGTTCATTTGTACATTTACGAATCACTAAACAAAAGACAGCGTTATTAAAAATGTGCTTTCAGATGGACCCCACTAGGGACACTTGGCAATAACAAACACTTAGACATGGTGCTGCCTGTGTTAATATGTATATGTAATAATGTATATCCAGGATTCACTAAACAAAGCTTGGTGGGTCCTCACAGATAACCCACTCAGCAAAAACGGGTTGAATTGTCATTTCAAAAAAATAATTCAACGTGATGACGTTGTATCAACGTGGATAACTGATTGGATTTGCAAAACGCCACCAACGTAAGGGAAATCCAATAACATGACAATGACATTTTTTGTTGACTTCACATTGAATTCACGTTAGTTGACAGCTCAACCAAATATAAAATCAAAAACAGGCATTGAAATGATTCCAAACTTTAGTTGGACCCAATGAGAGATGGGTGGCGTGTGACTACAAACACAGAAGTGGTTCGATACAGACAGCTGGAAGAAAAAATAATCATAGAGAAGAGAAGAGAATGGAATAAGAACCCAATAACAGGGCTGCATAGCCTCCCTCACCTCCCACTAAGACATTCATACTCAATAACATGTGGTCAGTCTCCTCAACCCACGTCTCCCTCGCCAGCATCTCCCTGACCCTCCCGTCCTTCCAGCCGACATTCCTTACATAGTTCATTAAACTCTGCCTCTCTTGCCCTCCACTCAGTTGTATTGTTTTCCAGCTATAAACATACCAAATCAATCACACACAGTACAAAGACCCAGCAGGGAGAAAGAGAAAAGATTGTGATTGAAAATAAAACATTGCAGCAACTCTAGCATTAAATCCCTTATGCATAAAATCCTTGAAACACCAGCTTTTCAAATCCCCCCGCAAATCCTTCATCACATACCGTAATAATGACCTCCGTTCAAGATTAAGATCTGGTAAGTAAGTCAGGACCGCAAGTGTTAATCCTACAATCAGCCCCTGCATTTAACCCTTGTCTTGCACTATGCATTATGATTGAGTCGAGGCATTATGATTCTGTGTGACTTTCACACCAGGTCTAAACACTACTGGCACCATCACTTTCTATTCTAGCAGAAGGGCGTTGTTCAAATAGTGTACAACAAAGACGTTTAAATGTCCACTGAGAGGGAAAATTGGAGGATAAAGTTGCCCCCTAGGTCTTTGATTCCAATCTCTGGTCCTTAATAAGGCAAATATATTCACCTCCCAGGCCCAAGTCCCTCTATCACTAGTGACAGGCATGAAAGGTCAATAACCTTGGCTCATAGCTCTCATATGGCTAACAACGTCATAGACTCGTGGCTGATGCTATTATTTCAAACTCTTACAAGTCAGCCGACGGAAGCTTATCTTTGGCAAAAGGTCGCAGTGCTTAGAACACTTTGTGGGGAGAGTGAAGGAGTGACACAGGGTCTATAGAAGATTGAGTGTGTTGCTTTCTAGTGGGATACAGTGGGAGGCTGGAGGTGGAATGTTTACCTGGAAAGCAATGCACCTGGAATGTAATGCTAGTAAGTTAGTGAGTGAGTGAACACAGACAATCTCTGGCGCCCTGTAAAATACATTCACTAGGCCTATCTAACTTGATATATCTACTTATAGCTTGAATAACAAATAATGCATGTGTTCGTTGAAATAACATGTTGGTTCATGTTGATTGATCAGTTTGCGAGAAGCAAACACAGCACGTGTTGCTAAGGTGGCTGGTTGAGTGGTCACCACAAAAACTGCTCAGGCGTTGTGTGCATAGTTTAAAAAGAATCGCATCTCAAATCTATTTATTGAGCCTTTCTCAAATACACCTCAATGGGTCATTTAATGTACAGGGCTCAAATCATATACTGCACTGCAGTCCAGGACCAACACACAGTATACAGGCTACATGGTGCAAGGAGCAACCATCCCAGGCCTATGAGCTCCCAGTAGTGTACATCCACCCCCTTCCAGCCCATATCTTGCTGAGCCCACACTATTACAGCAAATAATGTGGCGGCACACTGCATGCTTTTTAACGCCTCGGTAAATATCGACACAGGGTGAAATAACACAGGCTAACGGGGGAGGGGAGAAGGGCGTGTTCCTCTCTAGGTTTCTTCCTAGGTTCCTGGGAGTTTTTCCTAGCCACCGTGCTTCGACATCCTGGCTGAAAGTGGAGGAGAGATTGACTTCATAACTACTTTTACTTATGAGAGTTATTGACATGTCGAATGCACCGAGCTGTCTGTCTAAACTACTGGCACACAGCTCGGACACCCAAGCATACCCCACAAGAGGTCTCTTCACAGTCCCCAAGTCCAGAACAGACTATTGGAGGCTCACAGTACTACATAGAGCCATGACTACATGGAACTCTATTCCACATCAAGTAACTGACACAAGCAGTAAAATTAGATTTTAAAAAACTGATTAAAAAACACCTTATGGAACAGCAGGGACTGTGAAGCAACACAAACATTAGCACAGACACATGCATACAAACACACAGGATAATATACATACACATGGATGTAGTACTGTAGATAGGTGGTAGTGGTGTAGTAGGGGCCTGAGGGCACACAGTGTGTTGTGAAATCTGTGAGTGTAATGTATGTTTTTTTTAAATTGTATAAACTGCCTTAATTTTGCTGGACCCCTTTATTTTGCTGGACCCCATGACCATAATATATACAAATACATCTGCATTGCTTGCTGTTTGGGGTTTTAGGCTGAGTTTCTGTGTAGCACTTTGTGACATCTGCTGATGGGTTTTATAAATACATTTGATTGATTGATTGACTGAATGGTGTAGCTCTGTGATGCAGCATCCCCTATACGCCCGCCTCAGACGGTAACTAGGAGTTACCGCAGGTCAATCATAACTTCCGCAGCTCGACGGCGGGCGGCGTCGACGCGGCCCGGTAACGGTATATCACTTTGAGCGGGACAGTAATACAGGCAGACACATCCGCTCATCTGATGAGGTAAACAGTTTTGGTGGGAGACGGCAGGCGAAGGGAAGCGAAGAGGAACTGTCGCCTCAGTGTTCCCAATCACCAGATGCCCAAGATTAAACTGATATAAATCAACGTAATTCGTTGCCACATATCAATACCCGTCCCTTCGGAGGTGACCTGGCTTGATATGATAAGTGAGTAGTGGATATCGTTACTCATTTCCTGCCTCATCCTCTGCTTCTCTCTCTCTCCTTCCCTCTCTCCCTCTCTCCCTCCCTCCAGCGCACTTCAGACAGACACAGAGGCCTCTTCAGTTGAAACAGAGAGACCTCTGGGATATATTAAAAAACACCAACCTCCACAAAACAACACCGGGCCAGGCCATTCGTCAAAAACATTACCAGCACAACTTTAACAGTGCTTTATGTGCCCAGCTAAAGACGAACACCCATGAGGTTGTCAAGGTCGCCATAAGGAACAAAACCTGGGGTTGGTTTTGACGCTGTATAATGCTAAACAGAATGCTTCAGCAGAATCAGTGCATTACTCAATTAAAGCACATCAATCATCCTATGGAGGATATGGGGGCTCATCCATCACACTGCTGCTTAGTGCTTAGAAGGGGATGGGGAGGGAGTGATAGAGTAGTAGAAGGAGGGATGATAGATGGAGGGGAAAGGGATGAGTGGGAGAAGAGAAGAGAATGCGTCAGGGAGCGATGTCACAGGACAGGACCTGGCAAATTATCAAAGAGTAGCGTCCAAAGAAGCGCTGGTACGTCGAAACAGAAGCCCTGTGCGGAACACAATAGTTGGTGACGCATGCGACAGGCGGTGGGGGAGGGAGAGGGGAGGGAGGGAGGCTGCCTGCCGTCTCGATCTCATCCCAGGCAGGATATTGGCCTTTGTGGAACATGGTTATAGTATCTGAGTCAATTTATGTCTCCCTGCCTCAAATGTCCCCTTTTGTTGTCAGTGAAATAATGGTCTGTCAATTCCTGTTGCCTCTCTAGCTCAGCATGGGGCTTAAAACCCTGAGCTGAGCTTAACATTTGACAAGAAAAAAAGAAAAATGCTTTAAATACACACTCTGTTTCAATAGAAAAAGAGCTGCATGCTCACAGTTCAGTCAAGTTGTCTCATAAATGTATATATCATTTATAATATAATTTAACTCTATGACCCTAAAGACGAGATGGTTCCAGGCATTTCTCACTGCTATTTTTTATTGCCTTTCGAACGCATCTTGTTCGAAGGATAAATGATTGTAAGCATTTCACTGTCAGTCTACACCTGTTGTTAACAAAGCATGTGACAAATACATTTGATTTGATATAGGTAGTGTCAGAGGTTCAGATACTGGTGCTGTCAAGGCCACACCCCAGTGCCAACAAAACGGTAGTTAAGGATTTACATGTATCTAAAGCAAACAAAAGTTCACTGGGTGGGGGGGGGGGGGTGGTTTGCTCCTGTGGTACGAGGGATATTTGTTATTTTCCTCCTTTATGCTTAAGTGATGCCTGAATGGCGGGATGTGGTGGACAAGGTGAGGGCTAGCCTCCACCCACTCAGCTATTTAGCCGCATAGTGAGAGAAACAAGCACACAACACCGAGAGAGGGAATGGACGAATGGGAGGAGGGTACAATAAAAAGGTTTCTTTGAATACTGCTCAATCGACTGCTGGGCCAACACTGTGAACAGGGCTCTCTTTGTGAAGCTGGAATCTAGCAGGAGAGATATGGAGTTGTTCGCTGTGCTGCTGCCCAAACTAAAGAGGCCTGGCTCCTGAAGAAAGAAAAAAAAAAAACAGTGAAAACCACAAGCCAGTCGGTCCTTTAGTAAAGTAAACAGTTCACTCCACTGTGTTGACCTGTTGTCTGCCAAGCGAAAGACTGGGTCTGGAGTTTCACGAGTTAAAAATAACACTAGCCTACATATAGGGAAGCATATTATGTGGAAAGCGAGGCCAATACAGCTAATTATACACAACCTCGTTACATGGAATGGTCATGTTCTGCACTTTCCAGATGTCTTTCATGTAAAATAAAACTCACACATCCGAATTAGTGGTCGCCCAGATTCAGAAAGGAACCATTCCCAGTCTCACCTCACCTCATGACAGAGTGCTTACAGGAAAGGATTATTTTAGAAAAATAAATTCATCTTTGCCTTCTGACAGTCGTTTAGATTGAAGAACACACATCAATTTCAGAAACCCAAGCCAGAGTGGTTCAAGGCTGGAGGGGCCCTGGTGTGATTCAGAAGCAAATAACAAATAAAAGGACATAACCTTCATATGACTGAGGACAGATCCGTGCACCAATTGTTTGAAACCTTTGTTTCCATTCCCAATCCCCATGGTAACCCAGGCAACACAATTATTATTTGAAAAATGTGGTTAGAAACAACACTTAAAAGAACCCCATCTAGGTGGATGACGTTAAACCCATACAGAAAGCATATTGGATTCTCCTGAATGTAAGTTGAGATATTTGAATGATAGGTGGGTCATGTGACTGACGACAAGTCAAGGCCCTTAGCAACAGCTGTGGTTCCCGGGAACTCTCCTGACTGGTGGAGAAGGAGAGGAGCCCCACCAGCTCTCAGGGCCTTCTGGGTTGAAAAGGCTAATTATATGCCAAGGACAAACACCCACACACACACACTCACTGTGACACACACACATGCACACACAGGCGCAATGAAGAGGCACCTTAACTGCTGCCCTGTGTCAGTGTTACACACTCTAACAAGAGGGCAGGGCTAGCCGCTGATATGAGCGATATGAACAGGAGCGCTGAGACGTGAGCCAGACTAAAGAGTTAACCCCAATGTCAACCCTCCACCAAACACTCTCCACACAAAAAAAATCCCTTTATCTGCATTCAGGCTTTTCACAAGTCCCTGTCTGCCCCCAAAACGTGCGGAGATGCTGAGCAGACTAGCTGTTTGATAAGGAGCCACTGGAGAGAAAAAAGGTCAGCCATAAATAAAAGATGCCCTCTCCAGTCATACCACCAAGCATCATAGCCCTAAATGGCACAGCCAGCCTCCCCTACCTCTGAGCAAATTAGCCGCAGATGGGTGCACTTGCTTTAATACATTAACAACATTACCGTTTCATGGTTATGATACGGCCTTTGGAGGGCCACGGACCCGGGATCACGTGAAAGGATCAGTATATAGTGTCCTCAGACCCCACCTCTCACTGCTGGACGAACACAACACTAACACAACTTCCATGTTATATCGTAGGCAAAATTGCATCAGAGGTCAGGGGTATTGAAGCCATATACCACTGAGATCCAATCAGCCGACATGATATGTGGCAGTTATCTAGGCCATGGGGGCGTGGCACGGGGAAAAACCAACACCGACAGGCGGACAATGAAAATGCATGGGGTCTCATAACAATAAAGAGAAAAGCAGATTCCTCCAAAAACCTAGCAGGCAGGCAGCCATTCTTTAGCTGGGAATTGGAGCACAGCCTTCATTACAACATATTGATCAAGCCAAACAAAGACCCTGGATCTATTGATCCGCTTGGTGGGGGGAAAAGAGAAAGAGGGGGGAATGAGAAAGAGAGCAATGGACTGGTGCTGCAAACAGGATCACCCTGAAACAAGGAAGAAGTGCTGCTTCGACTTAAAACAAGGGAAGCGGGGGATTGGGATTTAGAGCCCCCATCAAAAGAGATGGGGAGAGAGGTCCGGTCATGGGGTTGCACTTGATGTCCTGCTATAAAAAAAAATATTAAAAAACAAGAGTTAAGAGGAACTTGTGTAACACTCAGCGATCATCGTAATGAGAAGAAAAAAAGTAAGGGCTTGGCTGAGCTGTTGGATGCCTCCTGCTGATTCCCTCTTCCTCTCTTCTTCTTATCTGACTGATGAATGGAAGGATGATGGCTCTTCTGTAGTTATGGATCTCATCTCACCAGGGGATTAGAATATTAAAGAAGCCTTGTTTGACTATTGAATAATTCAGGATTGGCACAGACATCAGTGCTTCAGACAGTGGTCTACTACACCACCTCAACTGCAGCAAGGCAGCCGGGGGGAGATTTCATTGCACTACGCTATTACACACATTCTCTTATCTACGGCCATGATGTGCTGTGCGATGACACTGACTCGGGCTAACCCTCAGACACACATTATTCACGAAAGGAATGTGTATCTTTGCTATAATGTTTCATAAGAGAATCATGTTCCGTCAGTGTTTCCACAGCAGCCCCTCATAACTAATACAGATGCCTTTGATTAGGCTGTGAATGTCACGCTAATTCATTACCATTTATCATGTACGGTGGAAACATCCGTCGAGATCCACCCAACCGAATGGTGCTCCTTCGGAACGCTCCGCCTCCCCACCTCTCCTTTTCCCAGTGATAGATGTTCATTTAGACAGGTCAGGACAACATGCACTGAGAGGTGTCGTGTACATGGGGCCGCCACTGTGATGGTCATGACCTCCATTCACCGGTCTCTCCTTTCAGTGTGAGATCGCTAGAATACCAT
The DNA here is from genome assembly GCF_036934945.1 of Oncorhynchus masou masou. Lineage (NCBI taxonomy): Eukaryota > Metazoa > Chordata > Actinopteri > Salmoniformes > Salmonidae > Oncorhynchus > Oncorhynchus masou. The sequence continues at coordinate 27,402,189 of NC_088228.1, forward strand.
GCCACCCCCCCCCCTCCACACACACACACACACATCCCCATCCCCTCCCTCCTGGGGCCATAAGAGGTTGAGTTGGTTGCTGAGCACCGGCCCCAATTTACAGGGCGGGATCGACCAGGGTCACGTCTGATCAAACACACGGCCTCTCAAACACTTCTGAGAGCTGCCCCAAATGTACCCTATACCAGGGGCCATCACCTTGACAGAGTGCAGAGAACCAGAACAACAACCCCACGCGAACGCAATCTCCACCCTTAAAAAACGCCAAAAGCCACAAAAGAAGGTTTATCATTTATTTTTCTGAATGTTTTCTTTCCGTCAAACGGGACTGTTTTTTTGTTGGTTTAAGATGTTTGTCTTAATCAAACAGACCAGGAAAAGGTAATCATACTAAAAGACAAAGTAATGAAAAGTGATGTTATTTCTTCTGCCCATGAGGTCTCTCCATCCAGATTACATTTCATTAGACAGAAAGAAAGAGAGTTGAGGTTGTAAATCCAAAGTGAGTCTCTCTCTCTCTCTCTCTCTCTCTCTCTCTCTCTCTCTCTCTCTCTCTCTCTCTCTCTCTCTCTCTCTCTCTTTACTGCTTGTGCAAACCACATCATGAAATCGGTCAACTGTGTCTCCCCAGGCCAGCTTGGGGTTTGAACCCCCAGTCAGTGGAGCCATGTACAGACGGCTCAGTGGACACGGTCGACAAACTGGCGTTAAAAGCACTTGAACAGAAGTTGAAGTAGTAGACTATAAGCATTCTCATCGGCCCAGCACACTTAATTGGGAAAAATATTCTGAAACTAAATGGCTTGGGGGGGGGGTGTAAAAATGTATTAATTTGAAAATAGGGTAACATAGGTGATGGGGTTGGGGAGGCAGGGTGGCTGCAAGCGGGAGGAGAGTGTTTTAAGTTCAATTAGGCTTTTGGGCTTTTTCATTAACCCAGTTTTGGAGAGGAAAGCCTCTGCTGAATAATGCTGCTGTGAGTGACTCACTTTACATTCCTGCTTAAAGAGCCTCCCATGACATAGACTGACCAGCTGAATCCAGGTGAAAGCTATGATCCCTTATTGATGTCACTTGCTTGATCCACTTCAATCGGTGTAGATGAAGGGGAGGAGACAGGTCAAAGCCTTAAGACAATTGAAATATGGGTGTTGTATGTGTGCCATTCAGAGGGTGAATGAGCAAGACAAAAGATTTAAGTGGCTTTGAACGGGTTGTGGTAGTAGGTGCCAGACACACTGGTTTGAGTGTGTTGAGAACTGCAACGCTGCTGGGTTTTTCACATGGGCCAGCAACCCTGTGGAACACTTTCGACACCTTGTACAACAAATTGAGGCTGTTCTGAGGGCAAAATGGATTGCAATGTAATATTTGGAAGGTGTTCCTAATGTTTTGTACACTCAGTGTACAAGTCAGCGCTCTGTAGCCAGTATTCCACTATCCAGCAGCTCCCAGACCCAGGCCATACTACCGTCGCCAGCCATAATGGCCATTTTACCTGCTGATTTCAAAAGTTAAGTAATTTCCATCGAACAGGAAACGAACCTGACATGAATGTTAAAACGTCCTTTCTATGGGAACACTCCCTGCTGGTGACACAGTGTTAGCTTAGCTGTGGTGGTGACTAGTGATGAGTACAGTGAGGGGAATTGATGTATAGGCCATGTTTGTTCTTTTCTCTCCACTGAGTGACTAAGTATCAGTCATAAACAAATAGTTCCCTGCTTTAGGCAAGGTCATGAGAGGCCCCTTGGGGCCGACAGTGGGACACTTCCTAAGCCTGACGCAGCTTTACGTTCACAAACAAAAAGCTCAAATCCTTGCTTTCCACATCATCGGATAGAGAGGAGAGAGGAGACCTCAGATGAATAATTGTCCACCCTCGCTTTCCCCTCTGCTGCTCTGCTAACCAATGTTGTCCAGATACACCTGAACGATTCTATTGAAAACTGATGGAGCGTTTGCTTGGTGCCAACCAATCGTTAATCTCTGATCTGCATCACCTAACAAATCATTACGTCTTCACAATTCAACAATCACCTGTGTATTGTGGAGGAATTGCCATTGTAGAGAATACCCAAGCAGAACTGAATGTGTTTTGGGCCGAGAAACTTTTTACTTTGTTATTTATCCCAATACATTTGCATGTGAATGCTGCTGTTCGCTATGATCTTCTCAGGGTGTGTATTCTGGTAATCAATTACTCAAATGGAATCACCTTCAGAGACAGCGAGTTGGAATGAAACGTCTTCACCTATCCCTTCTCCTACGGTCTCCATTCACCACGGGGTCAACTGCAGCAAGAACAACGTGATCGTATTACTGTTACCTAATACTGTATACTGATAGGTTTACAGTCATATTCACAACTATTCCTCTTGGCAAACTTGGAGGAAATAAACTGTCCCAGCTCGAGAAAGAGCTTAGTATATCTACGCTCCCTAATAGCTTTTCTAAATGAGGACAGGTCCATGCATATTACAATGAGGCTGCTAGATTATTTCTGACATAACAAGGAAGGATTTTCTATTACAATGAGCATTAACACTGAGGTATGGTTGAGGAGAATGACTGCTACAAGATTCACTGTCTCCATTCATTCATTATTTAGGGCCTAAGGGTGCAATTAAGAAACGTAATGAAATGCACAGGAGGCAGGCATTCTCACAGAGAGACCAAAATAGAAAGGTGTCATGGCATTAGGCTCCACACCACACCTCATGTGGCTAGGAGCTTCTTGAAAATCCTCTGTTTCCCAGCTTCCTGGTAAAAAACAATATTCACAAGCAGCATGGTGAAAGTGGAGTTAGAAAACATGAGGGGGGGCTTAATACTCCCTCCACACCATGGAAGCTTTGTCTTTCAAAACATGCCACAGGAGACTTTCATTAGCGACTGGCACATTCATTAGCATCATCCCACACCACTGAGCTACTGAGCCCCATGCAGCCCCAGCTCCAGGCCAGCACATTACAATGACACAGAAGCGCTGTGTCTCTCTCCCTGTCAGGGAATCTCTCTCTCTCCATAGAGGTTGGAGGGCTGGGGGGAGGGCTAAGATAGAGGAGAGAGGAGGAGGAGAGAGAGGGTAAATAGAGAGGAGAGGAGAGAAGAAGGTGAGGGAAGGGATGAAGGGTGGCTGACAAATGGGAACCCGATTACCTCTGGACACGGCCCATCCACAAACCAACTGAGAGGCAAAACTATCACTTGGAGGATCAAACTGGAGGTTGGGCTGTGTAAAAGCTATTTATTTATTTTCCATCCACCCCTCTTTTACTCGCTCTCTCTTTCTCTGTCTCTTTCTCCCTTCCCCTTCTCCCTCCTTTTCCCTCTCTCTCTTTCTTTTTTATCTCTCTCTTCTCCCTCATTCCTGCTCGCCCCCCTCCGTCTTTCTGACTCACAACCTCGGCTGACTGTGACTTCTAGGCACACACTGTGAAATCCAACGCCACTGGAGCTGTTTTCTGCTTCAGATGACCTCAAGGCCCCAAGCCCTTGGATAGCACGTTGGTGGTATATTGCTGTTTTATCGTCTGTCTCAGCACTGTTCAGAGGTGCTATTGGTGGCTGTCACTATAGCAATTGTGTTTGTTTGTGTGGCAGCATTTACACTTTGGGACTGATTCCTCGCAAATAATACATTATAATTGGTCATATTTTCAACTATAGATTGTAATTACAGTTTCCATTGCATTATAATGATTGAACAAAAATAAACATGACAAATCATTTCCTGGTTTTCCTTGTTTTTCTGAATGGTATGTTTTAGAAGTTATATGAAACAGACACAAATGAAACCGATATTAAAGGCTGGTTGGATCGAGCAAGTCATGATGCTATTCCATGTTGGATTTCCAACAGAACAGTTGACGTACAAAACACAACACTGATACTTAAAGCTGTGTCACAAGGAAATGACAGCCATGGAGTGGTGTTGGGACTACAAAACAGCATGGCCACTGACCACTTATTTTCTTGAAGCTCTGTTCAAAGGGTAACATGACAGAAATAATAACCACCTACTTATTTACTCGCATAATAATTATTGCCTAAAGCAGCAAATAGCACACATGATATAAAAGCTTGGACCATTTGATCCGCACGCCACATGGGTTAGCATATGTGTGAAAGGAAAATTGGAGGAAATACAGAAACATAGAAACAAGACGTAGAAGGTGTGCTGAGGCACAAGCAGCATGTCTATTACATGACTGTGCTATGCAAAGTGCATCCAATGTTTTCACTTTTAGAATTACAACTACCACGGTTCCATTTCAAAGCGAAGAAAGAAAGTTTGATTTTTCATTTTCTATTCAGAATGAGACTTTCTGCGACTTATGCAAGCATATAGTGGTCAGAGCGTTGGACTAGTAACCGAAAGGTTGCACGATCAAATCCCCGAGACGACAAGGTAAAAATCTGTCGTTCTGCCCCTGAACAAGGCAGTTAACCCACTGTTCCTAGGCCGTCATTGCAAATAAGAATTTGTTCTTAACTGGCTTGCCTAGTTAAATAAAGGTACAATTAAAATAAATAAATATGCATTTTTCATAAAGGCGACTGTATAAAGTAATCTAATTTCCAAATGGTTTAAAATTTTTCTAATTTTTTCAATTGCCTTTAAAAACTATTTTTAAAGGCAAATAAAGTCGAGTCACATCACAGGACCAGATTGCCCCAGTGTTAATGCATTGGAATTTCAGCAACACTGCGGTAATATTATTTTTTGTTGTTGAATTGTGCTCTGTTCTTCAAAAAAGGCCTGTGTAAGCAAATGACTAGAAGCAGGGCTAAATTGATTCAGACTGAGATTTCATTGGCTTACAAGCCAAAAACATGGGGTTTTTGGCCCACATAACAGCAACGCTAATTGTTGAAATACGTTTAATGCTTGTTGTCACCCTCCCACCGCACTCAACATCATACACGTGTTGAGTGAAACAACAGTAAATCAAATCAAATTGTATTTGTCACATACACATGGTTAGCATATGTTATTACGAGTGTAGCGAAAGGCTTGTGCTTCTAGTTCCGACAGTGCAGCAGTATCTATATATAGACATGCGCAGGCGCAGACACACGCACATAAAAACACTGAAGCACATGTGAACAAACATACTATAAACAGCCAGCGAAGAGCGACATAGAAAGAATCTACCCAATTCAGCGCTTACCATTGAAAAGGGGCTGTCCCTTCTCTGCACTCTCTGGCACCACGGCGACATACACATCTTCAGAGAACCCCGGCCGGCACAGAGGAAGGGTGCCTCTGCCCTCAGTTGCGATCTGCAGGGATAGGACCGGGGGGTGGGAGGGGAGAGAATGAGTCAGAGTCACAATCCCCCCCCCCCCCTCCAAAATGCACTTCTCCGACTACCCCCCGAAAAGTCTTGGTCACGTTCTGAACCCTCCACCACAGTTCTACAAAGCATCTGTTGTTTTTATAGCGGGGACTGCAATTAGGATAATGAGGCCAAAAGGGTTAAGCATTAGCCAAGGAGCATGGCTAGGTAAGAACAGGCCCCATTTGTCTCTGTGAGGAGAGAGAGGGAGGCCCAAGCCCAGGCAATGGTTGAACGCTGGTTGGCCCCCTTATAATACTCTGGTCTGGTTTAACAAGATGCTTTAAAATTCAGGAACGGTGAAACTAGGCTACAACTCCTAACACTCCTACTAAACAGTAGGGGCGAACGTCTCTGTGTGAATTCCTGTGTCTACTCAAACACTACATCATCATCATCTGTTCCTTTTTCTCCCCCCCCCCCTGCTTCACTCTATCTCAGATTTAAAAACAGTCATGTTGTTTCGGATACATTATATTTCTGCCATTGTTAGAATAATAACGGATCACCTGCCAAATGATTTATCTCCACCTTCTTTCCAAAAAGAAACAAACATTCATTGACACAAATTCAATTGAACACAAATTGGGCTTTTAGATAGATATAGAGATTGACACTTATCTCATCAAGTGTGAGTGGGTCTAGTCTATAACAAAATAATACCACATCACGGAAATCACATTTATAAAACATTTCAAATAAACATCACCAAAAAAAAGAATAAGTAGGCCTAAGCTATTCAGAGTTGGGTTTAAATAGATTCCCTGATTGTGTACAAGCATGTTCAAATCCGATCATACATATTGGGTGGGCACCAGTCGACCCCATCTTCCCAAATACACTTAATCCTATTTCGTTAGAAAGACCGGACCTGAAAAGAATGTGAAAGGAGAAGAGTTCAGTAGAAAAAAAAGCGTTGTGTGTATCAGTGCCACTTGCCATTAATCAGCGAAATTTCACTGGAATATGCTGGGGCAGGAGGGGGAGGTGTAGGGCTGCCTTTCTCTCACGACATTATCAGGCAGAGCACACCACGATGCATATAACAGCATTGTTCACACACTAGTTCTTCTAAAATTATATCTCGTTTTGGGGAAAACATAAATAGGCCTATATATATTATTAGACTGTTTCTCATATTAGAGCTGAATCATTTTACTATTTTGACCATTAAAAGAAAAAGTTCCTTAATTATAATGTTATAACTCAAATAAGTAAGTTAGGACTAAATTAGTAATTAAAACAAATAATTGCGAAGAAACCAGAATATGCAGAATTAGCTATAAAATATGATAAATAGCATAGAAACTGGATTAGGCTACATTGATACTTTAAATTCTGCCTAGGCACAATAAGCAGCTGACTTGAAGGCGATTTGTGGGTCGGAAATCAAACATTAACTCAGCATTGTTCCAGGCAGAGTTTGTGGATTCCACTAACCTAGTGAAACTCTAGATACGATAAGTGCACCGGTGTGTGTAGCTGTTGTTTGCACTGATAGCCTATTTACAAGACGGAATGGGCCATTGCCTCGAGCCTCATTCCGTGTCCGTTAGGAATAAATAATGGTAGGTTTTTGTAACCCCGCGGTCCGGGGAAATTATTCAAGTAGCTGGCCTGCATCAATAGACGTTAACTTTGTAACCATATAATGTTTTCTCGTGAAAAGGTTACAAATGTATCCAACAAACATGCATGTATAGGCTATCATCATCTAAGCAAGTTTTTTTTATATACTAAGAAGAAACAATGTATTGCTTGAACACCATATGGACGGAATACCCTAATAGATAACACTATGTTTAATATTTTATGTGGGTTAGATTTATTTGAATTAATTTACTCTTGATACATTGTAGCCAACATAAAATCATATTTTGAAGAAGGGTAGCTTTTTTAAATGGCAAATCATCCCATCCTTCAAATAGACCCTAGCGGTGTCGGCTACAATAACCCAGGGTTGATCTTCATGCAATATCAATCTACTACATATTGTCATTATTTGTTGACGCGTCACATATGCAAGTTCCCAATACTGCATTATATCAAGCAACCATGCAAAACATGCCTATGTAGCCTTTTTCATATTGGAGAGGCGAGCCATAATGGACAAGCGGGCACGTTACCCAACAGATCACAGCAGAAGCATCGTCACTGAAAACAAGCACTAGTCCTAGAACTGTCCTGTTCCAACTCAACAAAACCGTTCCGCAGACACATTACCTGCAAAGCGGCCAAGAGCGTGAGGAGAAGCAGTCCTCTGCCCTCGTAAAAGTACATGGGTATGCCGGTTGTAATGTATTTCCTCTTGCAATCCGTGATAAATATCCGTAGGCTATGTCTGCTGCAGTATGGATGTAGTGGTGAAATCAAACGTTCCCTGCTTACAACAAAGGTGGCAGCGGCAGCAGCATGTAGCCTAGCAGCCTCCCCTATCCACTCCGTGCTCCGATCTGAGATCACCGCCTGGTACTGAGGCTGCTACTCCCTCCCATGCATGCAGTCCCTCCAACAGAACAGGAAAGACGCTGTCGCTGTGCCAGGACAGGGTCTCTCATTGTCTCTCCCTACTGGTCAATTCGACAATTTTACTAAACACATTTTGGCTCCTTGAGACTCGCTCCTTCCACTCGATACTCCTTCTTTCTAAAAAATAAAAATAGAATATCTGCGATTGCTTTTCATTTAATACTTCTAATGAATGATATGTACCCATTGATTCATGAAGAATATAACTTTTAAATACCTCACGAGCTTGGTTTAACTGTTGTACCCTATTATAAATCCCTCCCCCCAAAAGCTTGGTTTACTCCATTGTATGTAAACAATGTTATTGTAAACAAACACTATATCGACTCAAAAGATGGTTAAAAATATAATTTTGATATCATTGATGGTCAGCGCTTGTATCCATGTCAATTAGTTTGATTATGGTTAAATTTCTCAAGCCCAATTCCTGTGCTTTTTACCTGATGTTTCAACTGCTGATTGGCCCTTTAAAGGACAGGCACCATCATTCTATTTCCCAAGCAAAACATTTTAAGATGACACTGGCAGACACAGTCACCCTGTTTCCAGCTCTTAGCCAATGTGCAACTTTCTAGTATTATTACCAACAGCCAAAAATAACTACAGGACATTAGAAAATCAGTCACTTACCAGACATTCAAGCAGAAATTCTTCTTCCCTTATCTGGATCCTTTGTTTGAACTTCCCTAAGGGAGCTCTATTCATCCCAGTGGCTGCACCAACATGCCAATGCTGGAGAAGAGGAAGAATAAGTGGGGCCCTAGTCAGACTCAGGCATGCATACCATCCACCACTTCTGAGTATATTGCTCACTAACGTTCAGTCCCTGGACAATAAAGTAGACAAGCTCAGGGTGAGGATCTCCTTCCAGAGAGACATCAGGGATACTCTGTTTTACAGAATCATGGATCTCTCCGGATATATTGTCCCCGTCAATTGAGCCCGCGGGGTTCTCCATCCATCGAGCAGACAAGAAGAACTTTCTGGGGTAAAAAAAAGCAGAGGGGTTTGTTTCATGACTAACAACTCATGGTGTGATTGTGGTAAAGTACAGGAACTCAAGTCCTTTGTTCTCCCAATCTGGAGTACCTCACTGACCGCACTTATCTTCACTGCCGTGTATATTCCCCTTCAAGCCGAACCCCAGATGGCTCTCAAGAAACTACAATGAACTATGTGCAAATTGGAAAACGCATATCCTGGGGCCACATTTATTGTAGATGGTGTGACCGAACCAAGTAATTGGGCGTCACTCTAAAGCGGAAAGGTGGAATAAACGAGTCAGGAGTAGGTTTTCTTGATTGAACACAGTTCTCTATTGAGGGCATTTGGTCAACACAAACACTCCAACATAATCAAAGAAAATCTCCCAAGGACAAAACATACATCTTCTTCTCCAGATCAAACAGGAACACAATACGATTATCTTTAAACTAAAACAAATGTCATGGGATTGCCACCGTCTTAGTAGTTCTTCATGGATAGCTCCACATCGTCTATGTACGCCACTGCATACTCTTGATGGGACCGTAGAATGGCATCCATGAGGCGTTGGAAAGTTGCAGCGGCACCATGCAGTCCGAAGGCCATCCTCACATACTGGAAAAAAATTCTCTGATGTGGCGAAGGCAGTCTTTGGGTGATCCTCCGGAGCCACCGGCACTTGCCAATATCCCTTCGTCAAATCCAGGGTGGTGATAAACTTGGCCTTTCCTAAGCGCTCCAAGAGTTCATCCACGCGGGGCATGGGATACGCATCGAATGTAGAGATGGCATTCACGCCTCTAAAGTCGTTGCTGAGTCTCATACTACCATCGGATTTGGGGACCAGGACTATGGGACTGGACCACTCACTCGTCGATGGCTCGATCACACCCATCCTCAACATCTCCCTTACCTTGTTCTTAGCGATGACTCGGCGAGCCTCAGGAATCCTGTAAGGGCGGATATGCACCTTCTTGCTGGGTTCAGTGTGGATATGGTGGAACAGGACATCTGTTTGTCCTGGGAATGGAGAGAATATTCGACCGAAGTTCATAATCAGCTTGTCTAGCTGTCTTGACTGTGGTAGAGCCTCCTCTTTTCCTTTGCCCTCCAGGGCCATCAAAGCCACTTCCTCCTCTCGTCCATGGTACGTCTTCAACAGGTTTTTGTGATAGAGTTGGACCTTCTTCCTCCTGTCAGGTTTCTTGATGAGGTAATTGACCGGTGAGACCCTTTTCATTACCTAGTAGGGCCCCCTCCACTGTGCCAGCAAGCAGTGTTCAGCCGTGGGCACGAGCACCATCACTTTCTCTCCCACGGTGAACTCACGGGGGATCGCGGACTTATCATAGGCCCGGCCTTGGGTCCTTTGTGCCTTCTCCATATGCTCCTTTACTATGGGCCACACTGCTGACAGGCGGTCTCTCATCAGGGTAATATGTTCTATTGTGGATCGAAAGGGGCATGGTTGGGTCTCCCAGGTCTCCTTGGCTAAGTCGAGGAGTACGCCGTCTATGTATGCCACTGCATACTCTTGATGGGGCCGTAGAATGGCATCCATGAGGTGTTGGAAAGTTGCAGCGGCACCATGCAGTCCGAAGGGCATCCTCACATACTGGAAAAGCCCCTCTGGTGTGGCGAAGGCAGTCTTTGGGTGATCCTCCGGAGCCAGAATGGATATATTACTCGTGAAATGTTCAGTCCCTGGACAATAAAGTAGACAAGCTCAGGGCGAGGATCTCCTTCCAGAGAGACATCAGGGACAGTAACATACTCTGTTTCACTGAATAATGGCTCTCTCCGGATGCGTTGTCCCCCAGTCCATACAGCCAGCTGGGTTCTCAGTACATCGCACAGACAGGAATAAAGAACTCTCCGGGAAGAAGAAAGCTGCAGGTATATGATTAACTACTAATGGTGTGATTATGATAACGTACAGGAACTCAAGTTATTTTGTTCAAACGACCTAGAATAGGTGCCTCTTCAACCTCAGGAGGCTGAAAAAGTTCAGCTTGGCCCCTAAAACCTTCACACACCTCTACAGATGCACCATTAAGAGCATCCTGTCAGGCTGTATCACCGCCGGGTACGGAAATTGCACAGTTCGCAACTGCAGGGCTCTCCGGAGGGTGGAGGGGTCATCTACATAATCGGGGGCACATTGCCTGCCCTTTAGTACAGCTACAGCACCCGGTGTCACAGGAAGGCCAATAAGATTATCAAGTACCTCAGTCACCCGAGCCATGGCCTGCTCACCTTACTACCATCTAGAAGGAGGAGATAGTACAGGTGCATCAGAGTTGGGACCAAGAGACTGATAAACAGCTTCTATCTTCAGGCCATCAGACTGTTAAACAGTCACTACTAGCCAGTCTCTGCCCAGTACCCTGACCTGAATCAATATTACAATCCGGCGACCTCCCAGTACTCTACCCTGCAACTTATCCAACTTTCAACTGGTTTCATCCAAATATCATACAATTAGATGAAAAACATGATCATTGTTCGGGACCTTTAAAAGTATTTTATCTCCACTCTCCTGCCCTACTCTCTCTGCAGGAAAATCTAATGAGTAGCTAAACTGGGAGAATTAAAGACATGCCCTTAATCTTGCATTGTTTTTTATATTATGCAGAAATTATGATATTGATCTTTATCCAAGTGAATGACACACCCACATGTAATAATATTACAGTTTACCATGGAGTACTACAGTACTTACTATATAAGTTATTTACAAATATTATTTTTTTTTGTGTAATTTCTTAAGAAACATTTTTGTAGGTATGTTTTTTATTTATACCTTTTTTATTTTCTAGTTTTTTGGAGGGTGGGGGGGATAGATCAGCTTTAATATTACAGATAGATTGTGGTTTCCATGAATTTAATTGTCTGCATCATTTCCAGTCCCCCATATCTATTAAAAAATATGTATTTTCCTTTATTATTATCCCCTAACCCTACCACACCTCCCCTAATTGGAGTAAACCGATGGACAACAGCCCTTTAGGCTTCTAATTCAAGCTTATACATACCACAGTTGAAGTCAGAAGTTTACATACACCTTAGCCAAATACATTTAAACTCAGTTTCTCACAATTTCTGACATTTAATCCTAGTAAACATTCCCTGTTTTAGGTCAGTTAGGATCACCACTTTATTATAAGAATGTAAAATGTCAGAATAAGAGTAGAGAGAATGATTTATTTCAGCTTTTATTTCTTTCATCACATTCCCAGTGGGTCAGAAGTTTACATACACTCAATTAGTATTTGGTAGTGTTGCTTTTAAATAGTTGAACTTGGATCAAACTTTTCTGGAAGCCTTCCACAAGCTTCCCACAAGTTGAGTGAATTTTTGGTCCAGTCCTCCTAACAGAACTGGTGTTTTTTATTTTTTATTTTTTATTTCACCTTTATTTAACCAGGTAGGCAAGTTGATAACAAGTTCTCATTTACAATTGCGACCTGGCCAAGATAAAGCAAAGCAGTTCGACACATACAACGACACAGAGTTACACATGGAGTAAAACAAACATACAGTCAATAATACAGTATAAACAAGTCTATATACGATGTGAGCAAATAAGGTGAGATAAGGGAGGTAAAGGCAAAAAAAAAGGCCATGGTGGCAAAGTAAATACAATATAGCAAGTAAAACACTGGAATGGTAGATTTGCAATGGAAGAATGTGCAAAGTAGAAATACAAATAACGGGGTGCAAAGGAGCAACATAAATAAATTAATTAAATACAGTAGGGAAAGAGGTAGTTGTTTGGGCTAAATTATAGGTGGGCTATGTACAGGTGCAGTAATCTGTGAGCTGCTCTGACAGTTGGTGCTTAAAGCTAGTGAGGGAGATAAGTGTTTCCAGTTTCAGAGATTTTTGTAGTTCGTTCCAGTCATTGGCAGCAGAGAACTGGAAGGAGAGGTGGACACAGAAAGAATTGGATTTGGGGGTGACTAGAGAGATATACCTGCTGGAGCGTGTGCTACAGGTGGGAGATGCTATGGTGACCAGCGAGCTGAGATAAGGGGGGACTTTACCTAGCAGGGTCTTGTAGATGACATGGAGCCAATGGGTTTGGCGACGAGTATGAAGCGAGGGCCAGTCAACAAGAGCGTACAGGTCGCAATGGTGGGTAGTATATGGGGCTTTGGTGACAAAACGGATTGCACTGTGATAGACTGCATCCAATTTGTTGAATTTGTTTTGGTGTAACTGAGTCAGGTTTGTAGGCCTCCTTGCTCGCACACGCTTTTTCAGTTCTACCCACAAATTTTCTATAGAATTGAGGTCAGGGCTTTGTGATGGCCATATAACGTGATTTTGTTGTCCTTAAGCCATTTTGGAAGTATGCTTGGGGTCCTTGTCCATTTGGAAGACCCATTTGCGACCAAGTATTAACTTCCTGACTGATGTCTTGAGATGTTGCTTCAATATATTCACATAATTGTCCTGCCTCATGATGCCATCTATTTTGTGTAGTGCACCAGTCCCTCCTGCAGCAAAGCACCCCCACAACATGATGCTGCCATCCCTGTGCTTCACGGTTGGGATGGTGTTCTTCGGCTTGCAAGCATCCCCCCTTTTCCTCCCAACATAACAATGGTCATTATTTCCAAACAGTTCTATTTTTGTTTAATCAGACCATAGGACATTTCTCCAAAAAGTAAAATCTTTATCCCCATGTGCAGTTGCAAACCGTAGTCTGACTTTTTTATGGTGGTTTTGGAGCAGTGGCTTCTCCCTTGCTGAGCGGCCTTTCAGGTTATGTCGATATAGGACTCGTTTTACTGTGGATATAGATACTTTTGTACCTATTTCCTCCTGCATCTTCACACGGTCCTTTGCTGTTGTTCTGGGATTTATTTGCACTTTTCTCACCAAAGTACGTTCATCTCTAGGAGACAGAAGGCGTCTCCGTCCTGGTATTACGGCTGCATGGTCCTATGGTGTTTATACTTGCATACTATTGTTTGTACACATGAATTGGTACCTTCAGGCGTTTGGAAATTGCTCCCAAGGATGAACCAGACTTGTGGAGGTCTACCATTTGTTTCTGAGGTCTTGGCTGATTTCTTTTGATTTTCCAATGATGTCAAGCAAAGAGGCACTGAGTTTGAAGGTAGGCCTTGAAATACATCCACAGGTACACCTCCAATTGACTCAAATTATGTCAATTAGCTTATCAGAAGATATCAGAAGCTATCAGAATTGTCAAAACTGTTTAAAGGCACAGTCAACTTAGTGTTATGTAAACATCTGTCCCACTGGAATTGTGATACAGTGAATTATAAGTGAAACAATCTGTCTATAGACAAATGTTAGAAAAATGACTTGTGTCATGCACAAAGTAACCGACTTGCCTAAACTATAGTTTGTTAACAAGAAATTTGTGGAGTAGTTGAAAAACGAGTTTTAATGACTCCAACCTAAGTGTATGTAAACGTCTGACTTCAACTGTATATACAATTTACGGACACAGTACATTTTTACAATAGTTATCTCTTGTTTGTTTTTAGTCCCATCCTTCAGCTATACTCAATCCCTCCCATCTATCTCTGAAGACCTTTCTGTTTAGAGTTATACTTGCCCTGTCTTTTTCAACTGCGCTGTTTCACAAAAGTTCTGAACCTATATACATTTTGCAGACACAGTATATTTGACATTAGTTATCTTACTCTTTTTACTTACATGGAATTAAACAATTACAACATACATATTTTAAATCAATTCAATGTACTACACAGTATTGGAGAAACTTAAATGTAAAATTGATTAGAAATTTAAACTAAAGGATTTTCCTAAGGAAGCAAATGGAACCGTGGAATGCCTTACATTGTTTACTGTGTAACTGCCTAATCTGGGTTAGAGATCAAGTTGAATGACCTGTTGATCATTCGCCTTGCATTTTGTACAAATTGCTTCAGTTTATGTAATCTAATCTAATCGAGAGTGGGATCAAAATGTTCCATCTCTTTGATTAAGGCTGTTGCAGTTATCTTCTGTCGGGGGGGAGATGAGGAGGAGAGGGGTGAGGGGAGGTGAGGGGGGAGGAAAGGAGGAATCCAATTATGACTCAGAGCATTCAATCAAGCTATATCATGTTTCAGATTTCATAAAGCCACTTTGTACCTATGAGAACTGTGTATGCAGCATATTTCTACTGTGGGCTGCCTTTTATGAAAATACATTTCATACTAATAAATAATATAAAACTGCATGCAGTCTAAAGTGGAATATTATTATCAATATGCTGTTCTGATTCAGAATTGGAATCTGCTCCAATTCTGAGACTTGGATGTGTAGAGTAGGTAGGGCCAGAAGAGGAGGTGAGATGGAGACTAGAGAAGGTTGTTCTTAGACCTGTGTTATGTAGAGGTGTCGGGGTAAAGAGAAATAGCACTGCTTTCAGGCCAGCTGTAAGGTTGCTGTATGAGGCATGTGGCCCATGCTGCTGACACTGCTGTTGACTCCTGTAAGTGCAGGTGTCTGGTGACTTGGGGCCGGGGGAGGCTGGTGGGGGTTGGTGGCCTGGGGGAAGCCCTTGACTCCAGGCCCATTTCTCCACGGTGGCCTTGATCGCTCCGAGGGAGAAAAAATGGCAGAGGTCAGCAGCACCTTTATAACACTTACACACCTCTGCATTTTTTCATGCTGACTCTATGTTTGTTGATACAGAGACTAGGAACTGTACGTAGTAGTAGTATGTAGTTTCCCCATGTGTGCTTGTTCTATGATGTTTCTGTCGGTGTAGGTTGACATTTTATTGAATACAAATTATAATGAGTCATGAATGAGTGCCTCCTTAGGTAATTAACAAACCTCTTCCCCAGGCTAATTGCTACGGTAAAGTGGTCGAGACTAGTAAAAACAGACAGCCGCTTTGAATGGATAGCTATCATAACACCCCTTTCCTGCAGTCAAATGACCAAATCGCTCTCTAGTGGCCACATGGGTGGAATTTTATGAATATTTTTCAGAATTTAATAATTAATACACATTAATTCTAAAAACTTGTAGAAAATCTGGTGTTTCTATGTCAAATGGTTTTGTTCTATTTCAGCCTTTTGGGATATATAAAGTGTAATATTGAGATGCAAACTCAAAATTGAGTACATTTCAACTCTATATCTGACATGGTACAGGTGTCTTCTTTTTTTAAGCTCATAACAGAATACTTTTGTTTCAAAGTGGATTTGTTTACGACTACTAAGATACACTGTGTGACCCTGATTTAGCTCACTGCAGTAAAAACGCTTTTGATTAATGGTGTTCCGATAGCCCACCTCTTCAACAGAATGCCAGTCCTTTTGATAGAAAGCACACATTTTTTTGACCCCTCTCTAACTTTGGCTAAATAGCTCATTAGCCAATGGCATTCCCTGATGTGTCAAAGGTCGCCCTATAACAAATGAGTCAGCTGAGAGGAACATCGAAGCATTCAAAGCAGCTATCAATTCCAATCAAGCTTCATTGTTATGCATTCAATAGAGCCCTCTTAGGACCACAGTAACACTGTGATTATTTGTTTCTGCTGCCAAATCGGCTCTTTCAATCTTTTATGCCATTTGAACAATAGGGCCAAATAGAGTTGTGCTGTATAGTCTGTCTGTTCTATCTTAGTGGTGGGATATTGTGGTTTTCAAATGCTTTCACCGCTATCACTGTACCCAATCTCTGGCCTAAAGCATACAGTGGCGGTCGGTGGCGTTTAAGATTAGGGAGGACAAATTGTGAGGTTGCTCCAACCTAGACTACAAATGAAAATGTATAACATAGGTGCACAGGTCGAGATACAAATTAGAGTAATCAAGGTGACAGTGACACATTCAATACCGTATTGCATACTCTTGCCTGCATCTAGCTGATCCGGGGATTAATCATTAGTCCAAACAGTTGCAAAACATTCCGTTTTGCAACGAAAACAAGAGTTTCTATTGGACTTATTCAGGTAGGTCCCTTCGTTCCATTTGCTTCAGTTTCAGAAACGTTTTGCAACAGAACCGGAGTCATGAAAACACCCCTGATCACCCGCACACACAGGTCAATTTCATGGCAGCCATATACAGCGCCATCACTTTGCTCGTGGTATAACTCTTTCCCGCCTCCACGGGCTCTCATTCCTAAAACTGAAATCTTACCATGACTTGGAAGAGTCACAGTGTTGGATAGCCAGCTAGCTAACATAAATACCACTCCTCTCAGTTTGAGTCAGGTTGCTGAGTAGGAACAATTGGATGAATTAGCTAGCTAAATAAGTGAAAGGTAAAGAATAAATAACAAAATATAGCTAGCTCTCTCTCGCTCTCTGCTGCTTCTCCTTAATTGTTTGTTCCAAACTGTTTAACTATATTGTCTTTCTTTTTGAGTCAACTACTCACCACATTTGATGTACTGCAGTGCTAAGCTAGCTGTAGCTTATGCTTTCAGTACTAGATTCGTTCTCTGGTCCTTTGATTGAACATGTCGGTTCATAATGTAAGAGCTCTGATAGGTTGGATGACGTCTTCCGGAAGTCGTCATAATTACTGTGTACGTCTATGGAAGGCGGTCAGAACCATGAGCCTCAAGGGTTTTGTGTTGAAGTCAATATACCCAGAGGCGGATGGAGAAAAAGTGGCTACACCATGGGACTACCCTAGAGCGTGCTGTTGATGCTACTGTAGACCTTTGCAAAACAGTGTGTTTTAGAGTTTTTTTCAATAGTTTAAGCACAATTCTGAAAACAGGGCCCGGTTTGTCAAAACACTACACAATTAGCACAACCCTACACCAAATTAGCAGATCATTTGCAAAATGGAACACTTGTCAAAAAATTATACACGACTTAATAAAAAAATATATTTTGTTACCATACGAAACACACATTTCATATGACTTCAATCTTTTTGAACCAGTTACACACTGCTGTTGCTAATCTAAAGCACTTTTAGCAAGACTAATTGTCAGTGATTAGAGTACTGTAAATGAAGTACACAGAGAAAGTGCAACTACACGAGACCAATGCTGCAGACTGAGGAGAATATCATTTATTTCTCTCCATATACCCAAATCAGTCAACATGTCAACATGGAGAATCACAACAAAACATGTCCCAGTTTTCATGCTACTACAGTAGTGTGCATAACACTGTTAGCTCAGCAAACAGACAAACGTAAAATACTGCATCCAGTACAGGTTACAATTACAGTAAATAACAACAAACATAAAATAATCTGGGAAAAAAACGGACAATATTGTACAGAAAATACTACAGTAAACATACTATACATTATCTCGTCGCCTCACTGGATCTGGCCAGAGAATTTCATCAACATCACAAGCAATATCGTCATTAGCAAGACAACGCGGGAAGAACCGTCTTGAATGTCGAATGCAGCCTTGCTCAGCTGCGGCGTTGACTTGGTCACAGGCGTCCTCCATGGCCTGAATGAGAGGTACCTGAGCCTGGGGCTGGAGACCGTAAACCTTCCTGGCCTGAATGAGGGGTAACCGAGCCTGGGGCTGGAGATCGTAAACCTTCCTGGCCTGAATGAGGGGTACCTGAGCCTGGGGCTGGAGATCGTAAACCTACCTGGCCTGAATGAGGGGTACCTGAGCCTGGGGCTGGAGACCGTAAACCTCCATGGCCTGAATGAGGGGTACCCGAGCTTGGGGCTGGAGATCGTAAACCTTCCACCGCCATGCCGAGAACAACTCTTCGACAGGGTTTATAAACGGAGAGTATGGTGGAAGGTATAGTACTGTCATCTGTGGATGGTGTTGAAACCAGTTCTGGACCAAAGCAGAGCGGTGGAATGACACATTGTCCCAGATGACCGTGTATTGCATCTGGTGCATTTCATTACCTGCTGTGAGGATGTGGTGCAATTGGTCCAAAAATGTGAGAATGTGAGGTGTGTTGTAAGGGCCCATTTTGGCATGACGGAGGACAACCCCAAGCTGTGAAATGGCAGTGCAAAGGGTGATGTTACCCCCACGTTTCCCTGGGACATTGATTATAGCCCTGTGGCCAATGATATTTTTGCCTCTCCTTCTTGCTTTTGTGAAGTTTAACCCTGCCTCATCAATATATATGAATTCATGCAGGATTTCCTCAGCATCCATCTGCAAAACTCCCTGAAATACAGTGAAAGACAAGATTGTGCAGTTCAGGATAGGGTCTAGTATACAGTCAATGTAAAGAAGTCATGTGTGCAGTATGCAACATCACAGTGCTAAAGTGAACAATACAAACCGCCACATACTCATGCCGCAGCCGTTTGACCCTCTCGGAATTCCGCTCAAAAGGCACTCGATAAAGTTGTTTCATTTGAACCTGATGTCTCTTCAGGATGTGTGCCAGTGTTGACTGAGACCTGATGGACATGATTGAAAATGGCACGTTCACCGATAATGTTGGCTTGTAGTTCTCTGGGCCTGATAGCCTTATTGGCCAAAACCATGTTTATTATCTCGCTCTCTTGTTCTTGCGTGAATATGGGCCCCCTTCCTCCTTGTTTGTCCCGACCCTCAATCCTATGTAGAGAATAATACATGTAACTTACTGTACAATGTCACGAGTGCTGATATGGTGCAGACAATAAGCGGATGATTACTGTAACTGTCGACAGATCTTTTTTTTTACCTGTTACCTGTTTTCCTGTCGAAAAGTCCTTATGACAGATGCCACTGTATATCTGCTAAGATTTGGCTGAACTCTCAGTCCAGCCTCAGCGTCAATCCGTGGTTCACAACAAGGTCCACTAGTGTTGCATGAATGTCATTTGATAGGTTTGGTCCTCTTCTTTGGGCACGTTCTCCTCCTGCTTCAGGTCTTCCTCGACCTCTGGCTCGGCCTCTGCCTCTTCCTCTACCTCCTTCTCTGCCTCTTCCTCCACCTCCTCTACCTCCTTTTCCTCCTCCTCCTCCTCTGTGTACTCCTCCTCTCACCCTAACTCTTCTTCTGACTCCTTCCAGTTTGGTTGAAGGCAGGTGAACCTACCTGCAGCATTTTTATAGTGCTTAAACCTGATTGGTGTATCTACAATTTAGCAATCAAATCTAGTCTTGTGTTTTGCTCCTTGAGTGTAAGGTTTTGCTAATTGTGGGAAAAGTTGACGTGAATATATTTAGTATAGTTCTTTCTAAAAAAGATAACTTTTCAATGTTTGACTATTTTTATATTTCCGATATTCACTGAGTAGGATGGTCCTCTCCTTCCTCGTCTGAGGAGCCTCCAGTGGTCACCCCATGTTTCAGTCGCCAATATATTTGAATGATTACACATCAGAGCATTGCCTTGTCCACAAACAATGTCAAGATGTTGCTCTGGTGTGTGTGTGTGTGTGTGTGTGTGTGTGTGTGTGTGTGTGTGTGTGTGTGTGT
This sequence comes from Oncorhynchus masou masou, assembly GCF_036934945.1. NCBI lineage: Eukaryota > Metazoa > Chordata > Actinopteri > Salmoniformes > Salmonidae > Oncorhynchus > Oncorhynchus masou. The sequence goes on from NC_088228.1 coordinate 27,422,420, forward strand.
GTGTGTGTGTGTGTGTGTGTGTGTGTGTGTGTGTGTGTGTGTGTGTGTGTGTGTGTGTGTGTGTGTGTGTGTGTGTGTGTGTGTGTGTGTGTGTGTGTGTGTGTGTGTGTGTGTGTGTGGGTGAGTGAGTGAGTGAGTGTGGGGCCAAATCTTGCTGCTATATGCTCGTGTGGCACTTGGGTGTAATAGCTATTGATTGGCTGATTAGGGAGGACCACTCAAGAGAGAACAAGGGAGAGCAGTGTCTGTCCTTAAGAGATGAAAGCCATGGATATTGATTTAAATGGTGGCTCGTGTGGCAGGAAAAGTGTTTGTTGACTTGTTTGTTTGCTCATTCATACATTCATTCCATCACCATCATTTCTTCAGGTTAATCCAGCCAAGCATTGACTGTTGAATGCTTTAGTTTTCACTTAATCATACATTGATTTGTTTGTTTCTTTGCTCATTAATTAATTAATCCGTTCATCTGTTCATCCAGTCATCCATTCATTCATTGACATTTTGGTGTTTGAAAGTAGGATTTATCTTTAAGGGCTTCTGAACTAATTCTATCAGTGGGAGACATTTCAGTATGAACAATCTATCAATTCAATTTCTACTTTTCTGTCTGAAAGTGTCCACGAGGACAGAATATACTGACACTGTGCTCTACACTACAGGAGAGGACATGAGCAGTGAAAAGCGTTTGAACAAGTTTCTATTTCTCTCTCCAACACAAAATGAAAACAATTAGTATTGGCTCTGCTATTTTGCTGTGAGTTCTTAGAGTGAGACAAGAATGTATTTTTTACAGAGCATGATCTCCCAGCACACAGCAGGTCAAATAGAACAGCCAAGTAAATTCATTGAAACCATCTTAATTCTATTGGAGCATTAGTTTTTCTTATTTCATATAGTAATCCTTTCGGCATGATGCCTATGAAGGGGATTCTGACTGAATTATATGTGTACACAAACACACGCACACACACACGCACACACACACACACACACACACACACACACACACACACACACACACACACACACACACACACACACACACACACACACACACACACACACACACACACACACACACACACACACACACACACACACACACACACACACACACACACACACACACAGAGAAAAGTCCTTGAGGATCTAAATTAAATATCCACCTCCTGTCCCAAACCATTTGCATACAATAGGAATGTCACCTCTCTCAAAGTGATGCATGGTCTGCTAGTCCCCGCTGATGCTCTCTGCAACAGGTCTCATTGGGCATAAACAACATTGACCAAGCCATCATCATCACTTAAAGGGGTGCAATATTCCATTTGCCATTCAAATATGCATGATACTTGTGGACCTGTCCCGCTCTCTGGCTGGAACCTGAGCAGTTCTCGAATCTTGAGGATTGAAATCCATTCCCTCTCATTGCTATTGATCTGTGAAGAGACAGACTGTCATCCCTTGCAAGTCTGGACTCTCTGATTTAGGATGGGACCATAAGCCTGTCTGAGCAACAAAGCCCCGCGATGGATTTATACCATAGTCAGGGTGCTGGGTGGATCCAAGATGTCCACCCAGCTGCATCGGTCTCACTGGGCTTCCTCTGAGACAGAGCTTAGGGTTTTCGACTGGAGACACTTTGGGACTGATGAGACACGGTCTGGAGTTTAATCACATAAGTAATGGGATTAGAAATGAGAAATTAAACTAAAAAAGGGTTTTGTTTTCCCCTGTTTCTCCTCTTTTCAAAGGACATAGTTTGAGACTAGAATTTCTAAGTATGGTTAATGAAAACCATTAAAGCTCTCACATTCCCAATACACAAGACAATTGTTGAGATGAACGGATAGATAGTTCACGTGAAATTCCATAAGGGATTGATAGATTGGATGTAAACCATGGTTATTGATTAGAATGGTTCCATTACATCGCAACATTCAGTTGATTTGATAATACCATGTTGCCATTTTTAATGAGGGAGTTAGGTAACGGCCAATCTACCCCATATCCAGACAATTCTGGCATTTCCATGGCATGTCAGGGTTTCTTGTTTTTTTAACGTTTTTTTTAAGATACTTTGAAATTGCAATTTGCTGCATAACATCTTCAAGCTATTTCAAACGCTTCATGAATACTCAGCAGGTTATCACATATGCTTTGACGCTGTTTTTCTTTCATTCATTCAGAACACATCCATATTTTCCACTTGAATTATGGGTACGCTGAGAACAGAGCTACATTATCTTAGTATCATACTTTGTGTGTATAGCGAATTGTTGCTCTTTGCGGTGCTCTTGTTTGAAGTGTACCCGGGGACAGGCATTACCAACCACCTTTCACAGAAACACTGGTATTGGCTTGTCTTCACTCTCTCCAATTAGTACAACATAGACTCTCATTACTCACAACAAGATTGAACATTTCAATCACAAAAGAGGATGGATATCAACTACAGTAGTGCTATGATATTATCTTCTGATAACTATCACATTGAGTTCGTAACGCTCATGACGTGTGTGTGTGTGTGTGTGTGTGTGTGTGTGTGTGTGTGTGTGTGTGTGTGTGTGTGTGTGTGTGTGTGTGTGTGTGTGTGTGTGTGTGTGTGTGTGTGTGTGTGTGTGTGTGTGTGTGTGTGTGCATGAGTGTGTGTTTGTGTGCATGAGTGTGTGTGTCTATTTGGACATGGTTTATAATGTAAGGTTGAGGCAGCCTGGTTTCAGATGTAACTCTGGCATAAAGAAGAAAGGCATATGCTTCCAACATAGCAGATGTTAGTGGCAGGTTGCTTGGAGCAAAGGTTTCCTCATTTGGCCAGCTCACGAGGTGATCATTAAACATACTGCATCATATTGCTTTACTCTTGGACTCAGTGTGAACACAGCACCAAATGTACTCTCTGGGCAATTCCACTGTAACAGAGTGATGCTGAGACTGAGGTTGCTCACTCTTTAAATGAATCTCAGCATCACTCTGTTAGCTAATATCTTAATGAGTGTTTGTTTTATGTCTATCCCTAAACCACCTTTTCGGTGTGTATGCCTTGATTTCCCAGAGGCAAAACATGAAAATGCATGGAGGTATGACACCTCACACTCCATTATAATGCAGGAACGCGACAAACGTAAACCTCCCACATGCATGTACAACAGACTCACTGCACTGTGCCATTGCACCAAAATGTGACACAAAACACAAGCCACACTGTCTCTAGGAACTCTATGACAGTGTCAGTGTGCTTTCAAACATCACAAGCTGCATTGGGCTTTTTCTAGCTCTATATCTCAATTTACCGGTCAATGACAACACCTCGCTGGCGCTAGGTTGTGGATAGTTTTATAGTGTTAGTGTTAGTGAACCCAAAAAAAGTTTGATTTAATCTCTGCGTTTTCACAAAGTTGCCACTGAGGGAAAGGGGTTGAGGATCACTTTTAGTCTAACTCTGTGCATTTTAGTGCCATTCAATTTCCCTCTCACCTTGGCTTTTCTCTGAGTCTAATTGGGTTTCATTGATTTATCCGCTGTGACGCTGGCTTGGCACCAGCCTCTGCTGACCCTGCAGAAAAATACCAACCCTGCCGTCTAACAGCACTCTCTCTGCTCTGCTCCGCTCCCCAAACACACCATATACAATGAGCCATGAATGATTGTGTCAGAGAGCTGGAACCTCGTCAACCTGCCTGCCGCTCTTGCTAGCTCCCAGTAGCCCCACACATAACACACAACAGAGTATGGAGATTAGTGTCTCTCTCTGAGAGAACCACAAAGGGCTCCGGGGGTTGGTAGGTGGTGTTGGTGTTTGTACTATAGCTTACCTTCTGTTCAGGGGCTCTTGTTTAGAGCTTTGGCGGTGTAGGTGGAGGACGTGAGGCCAGGTTGGCTTGTTGTCTGGTTGTGTGAGGACCGAGGACACGGCCACACCCAGTCATAAGCAGCCTGACTAAAATGCGTGTGACCTTGAGCTCTCTGGAGGAGGTGTCCGTACACACACCCGCTGGGCCAGACAGGGCGTGAAGAGGGAGGGAGAGAGGACGAGGGTAGAGTGGAAGGAGAGATTTCTGGTCGTGACAAGTGCGACTTCAGGACTGAGAGAGAGCGATCTGGGTAATAATCTGAAGGAGATTCACACCTAGAGCTTTGATACTGTCTCCGTCCCCAACCCCCCCCCTCTCTGTGTCTCTGTCACTCTCTCTCCCTCCCCTTTTCTCCCTCTCTGTCTCTCTCAGTCTCTCTCATGCATTATAAATGTCTGATGATGACAATGACAGCTCCTCAGGTGTACACTGTACCGGATTTGTTGTTCTGCTCACAGGCATAGCAGCCCCCCTCTAACCACCTGCGTTGGCACGACACACACACACACACATGCACACACGCACACACGCACACACGCACACACACACACACACACACACACACACACACACACACACACACACACACACACACACACACACACACACACACACACACACACACACACAGCTGCTGTGTCAGCGGGACGCTTTGGCTAGAGAAAGGGGATGTTCACTTTCTACGTGGATCTGTTTTACACCAATGTAGGGGGTGTTCATAGAGCCATAACCCCATCATGGCTATCCTGCTTCACTTCTCTGTTTAGATAAACCACATATGCTAATTATTCACATTCAACTCATACCACAACTTTGAACAGATTATTTCAGTTATAATACAAAGGTATGGCGGTGCTCAGTGTAAGCTTGGTGTGAGGTGATGTGAGGGATCATTGGCCAGTCAGAGAGTCAAATGAGAGAGACAGCCTCCTCAGGTAAAGAGGAGTCTTTTCAGTAGGTTGTCGGGGGGGCTCTGCCTGCCTCCTCACTGAGACATGTGAGACCATAACACTGAGCATCTGTTCCTGCTGTCTCCCCTCCCTATAGCTACTATTTTTAGTTTAAAGGGAGGGATACGTATGTGTGTCCATTTGTGGTTTGTGAAAGGAGAGAAAGAAGAGGAAAGGATTTAGAATGTGAAAACAATCAAGGCTATTGGTATTACAGGTTTTCTTGTTACAGTCGCTAACATCCTTTTGTCCAATCAAAACTCTAAACACAATTAGCACAACATCTGTCTGTTGTGGACCATGTTGTTTTCACAGAATATGCAGTCAATTAACAGCTTACAAAAATGATTACATTTTCTTTACAAACAAGCTTACCCAATACCAATACTATGGATCTTTCTTGTCTTATTTACAAATGCTTGCACACAGCATGCCAGAAATGAAGACCTGATGTTCAGAACCTTAAATATAATATAACATCACTCCTTCTGCAACAACAGCAGCTCAAAAGCTATATTGAAACAGCTGATAAGCATCTTTGAATGAACAGATCATTGAAACATTGAGAAATAGCTGATTTACTGTACGTTGTGTAAAATAGACCAACCACAGCTGATTCCAATCTCAATTGGAGAGAAAGCCAGGTGTTGAAGTTATTTCAATTACATGGACACACACAGTTAAAAGGGGACTCTTTGAATTGATTTTATTCAATGTGGATACAGAACAACACAGAGGAGCAGCGAGAGAAAAAATGATGTCTGGACCAGGCAGAGGAGTAGTTGGACCAGAGAGAGGAGTAGCTGGACCAGGCAGAGGAGTAGTTGGACCAGGACAAGGGAGAAGGAGAGGTAGGGGGAGAGCAGTAAGAATGCGTGGTGGTGTTCAAAGGAGAGTAAGAGCTGTTGTCACTGATGAAATAAGAGCCGCCATCATAGACCATGTGACAAACCATGGTATATCACTGACAGAGGCTGGTGAAAGAGTCCAGCCTAATACCACGGTCTATCACTGAGAGAGGCTGGTGAAAGTGTCCAGCCTAATACCACGGTCTATCACTGAGAGAGGCTGATGAAAGAGTCCAGCCTAATACCACGGTCTATCACTGAGAGAGACTGGTGAAAGAGTCCAGCCAAATACCACGGTCTATCACTGAGAGAGGCTGGTGAAAGAGTCCAGCCTAATACCACGGTCTATCACTGAGAGAGGCTGGTGAAAGAGTCCAGCCTAATACCACGGTCTATCACTGAGAGAGACTGGTGAAAGAGTCCAGTCTAATCTCAGACGGTCAACCGTGGCTTCCATTATCCGGATTTTTCAACAAACCAACAGGTACGTAGTGCATTTCACAAGGGCTTCTTCTATCATTACTGTTGGTATGTCCCACAGTAACTGTAGGCCACCAATCCCAATGCAAATACTGTATTTTTGTTCCTCTGAAGGATGCAACGTCATCTTCTTCCCTCTGGAGGAAAGCTCCTCAGTGAAGACTAAGAGCATGTCATTGTTGGATTGGTCATTGCTGACAATGCAATGGAAAAGGGCCACTGTTGATGTGCCGGGTCAGAGAGGAGGAAATATCACAATGTGTGCTGCAGTCTCGAGTGCTGGTTTGGTCCTGCAGAAATGCCAGATTGGTCCCTACAACACTGAGCTCGGGAACAGGTGGGAGGAAACATGAGGACATTTCTTATTGCATGGGACAATGTAGCATTCCACCATTCACATGGAATCACAAACTGGTTTGCAGCCCATCCAAGAATGGTTTCCCTTTTCCTCCCCCCTACTCACCTTTCCTCCCCCCTACTCACCTTTCCTCCCCCTACTCACCTTTCCTCCCCCTACTCACCTTTCCTCCCCCCTACTCACCCCCGCTACTCACCTTTCCTCCCCCTACTCACCTTTCCTCCCCCCCCTACTCACCTTTCCTCCCCCCTACTCACCTTTCCTCCTTCTACTCACCTTTCCTCCCCCTACCCCCCCCTACTCACCTTTCCTCCCCCAACTACTCACCTTTCCTCCCCCCCCTACTCACCTTTCCTCCCCCTACCCACCCCCCTACTCACCTTTCCTCCGCCCCTACTCACCTTTCCTCCCCCAACTACTCACCTTTCCCCCCCCCCTACTCACCTTTCCTCAACCCCATTGAGGACATTTTTTCTGCCTGGAGGTGGAAAGTGTATGATCATCGGTCACGTGACCAAATGTCCCACCTGGATGCAATGGATAACGGCTGCAGAGACATCTCAGCTGAAGACTGCCAGGGGTGGATGAGGCAGGCCAAGCATTTCTATCCAAGGTGCATAGCGAGAGAAGACATAAGATGGGATGTGGATGAGAACCTGTGGCCAAATGCTGAAGATGGTATAGATTAGAACAGGACTGTGCATTTTTGTGTTTTTTCCCTTCTCTATCTTTTTTACTGTAATTGTTTATTATTACATATTTGGAATCAAAGGTCATGTATGTTGGAGGTGTTGTTGAACCAAAGGCCATGTATGTTGGATGTGTTGTTGAACCAAATGCCATGTATGTTGGATGTGTTGTTGAACCAAAGGCCATGTATGTTGGATGTGTTGTTGAACCAAAGGCCATGTATGTTGGAGGTGTTGTTGAACCAAAGGCCATGTTTGTTGGTTGTGTTGTTGAACCAAAGGTCGTGTATGTTGGATGTGTTGTTGAACCAAAGGCCATGTTGGATGTGTTGTTGAACCAAAGGTCATGTATGTTGGATGTATTGTTGAACCAAAGGCCATGTATGTTGGTTGTGTTGTTGAACCAAAGGTCATGTTGGATGTGTTGTTGAACCAAAGGTCATGTATGTTGGATGTGTTGTTGAACCAAATGCCATGTATGTTGGAAGTATTGTTGAACCAAAGGTAATTTATGTTGGATGTGTTGTTGATCCAAAGGCCAAGTATGTTGGATGTGTTGTTGAACCAAAGGCCATGTATGTTGGATGTGTTGTTGAACCTAAGGTCATGTATGTTGGATGTGTTGTTGATCCAAAGGTCATGTATGTTGGATGTGTTGTTGAACCAAAGGTCATGTTGGATGTGTTGTTGAACCAAAGGCCATGTATGTTGGATGTGTTGTTGAACTAAAGGTCATGTTGGATGTGTTGTTGAACCTAAGGTCATGTATGTTGGATGTGTTGTTGAACCAAAGGTCATGTTGGATGTGTTGTTGATCCAAATGCCATGTATGTTGGAAGTATTGTTGAACCAAAGGCCATGTATGTTGGAGGTGTTGTTGAACCAAAGGCCATGTATGTTGGATGTGTTGTTGAACCAAATGCCATGTATGTTGGATGTGTTGTTGAACCAAAGGCCATGTATGTTGGATGTGTTGTTGAACCAAAGGTCATGTATGTTGGATATGTTGTTGAACCAAAGGTCATGTATGTTGGATATGTTGTTGAACCAAAGGTCATGTATGTTGGATGTGTTGTTGATCACTGGCAGCAATTTGATGTTGTTAATAAAGCTTTTACCGCAGCAATTCTGTCACTTACTATTTGTTTCTACTGTACATTCTATAATGTAAAGAGGACTCATTGTAAGTGATTTCCTCCTCTTCTTCCGAAGAGGAGAGGCGAAAAGGATCAGAGGACCAATATGCGGCGTGGTAAGTGTCCATGGTTCCTTTTAATACGTAAATGTACACATGAACAACTGAATACAAAAACAAGAAATGCGAAAACCCCAACCAGTCCTATCTGGTGCAGGTACAGACACAGGAACAATCACCCACAAACACACAGTGAAACCCAGGCTACCTCAGTATGATTCTCAATCAGAGACAACTAATAACACCTGCCTCTGAATGAGAACCATACTAGGCCGAAACATAGAAATACCCAAATCATAGAAAAACAAACATAGACTGCCCACCCAAACTCACGCCCTAACCATACTAAATAAAGACAAAACAAAGGAAATAAAGGTCAGAACGTGACACTCATTCACTTTTTGATAGTATGTTGCCAAAATGCACACATTTGATACTCAACCAAAAAATGTAAAGTGGTTTACAGGAAAAGGAAACTGAATTATAAAAACAATGGATTTCATAGTGTCTATTGTATGCAGGTAGAACTGATACATGAAATGTAATGCAGTTTTTGTAATGCCATCAACTGTTAGTATTTTGAAAGTCATGGTGCTATGTTTTCCCCTTGGATAGAACACATGTGCTAGTGTTATGACAGAATGATTAGACATTGAGTCGGGTTTGCTGTGTTTTGGAAGAGTTAGTGTATGCCGAGAACGTTTTTTTTTTTGCATTTTGAAATGTAGAGTTTTGAGCAGAAAATTAACTCTTTGGCCAGTTGTGTGATGTAGCTGTGCTGCTGTGTTAAGTGTTTAGAAAAAGTATCTTAAAGTTTAGGTGAGCGCTAGTTGGCGATTGTAAAACAGCATGTAATAAGGATGGAAGAACAGGTTTGTGTGTGCACTGTGGTGAATTATAGAAAGGAGAAACATGGACGTAGACTGGAAAAACAATGAAGGCCTTTGATGCTAAAATATAGGGCCGAAGGATCGCTGTGATAAAAGGAAGAACGAAGAGTGAAAATAGATGAGGTTAAACAATCAAGGTTATTGGTAATAATATGAGGGCTTAGTTAATAATGATATTGATGGTGACGGTGTTAAAGGCTCACCACACTGTGTGTCTCTCAGAGTGTCTGTGTTGTTTCTGCTGAGCCCTGCAACTCAGGACCCTTTCGTTTGCTCCAGCTTTGGACCCATTCTACCATGTAAATGCAATCAAGTTGCTGACAAAGTATTTCTGTTGGCAGTGTTGCCGTCTGCCTTCTCTACCTTGCCTTCTCTCAATTAGAAAAAAAGAAATAAAGTAAAGTGGGGGAAATGATCTAAAAATAGAAACATGAATCCCTCTAGCTAGCCCAGGCGGGCCTCGTCGTGGGAAGCAGAAACCTACAGGTGGTTACGACTATTATCCATCCACGGAAACCAAGCCACATCGATTTCACTGGCCCGTTTTTTTTTTTTCAATTTCACCGCGGGTTCTTTATGCGTCATTAATATTTGTCATAATCCAAGCCGACTAGGTTAATTTAATGAGAAGGCCTCTGTACAGTGAGACAGATTGCCGACCTCTTAACACACCCAGAGACCCAGTCAACTCTCAATTAGGTGGCCCATTCACTTCATTACCCGGACTGTTTTTCCACTGGAGGAGAGATTGGAAAAGGCATGGATTATTAGACGTAGGTCTAACCTGAGTAGGTTAACAGATCATTGGCCTTTCTTAGATGAAGACTGATTGCTCAACCTTACACATGTAAAGGTTGCGTCAACCTTCAACTAAGGCTTTCTTTCCACCATTAATCCCCATCTTTCTTCTGACACACAAAGTATGCTGTGGACGTTCTAGGGAGTGGAGGTTCAGGTTAAGAGCGCCAAATGTTAATGGCCTAGTACCTTACTAATTAAATCACTTCCACTCGCAGTCCAAGATGACCTCTCATAAATGCATCATTAAGTTCCCATTCAAGGTCTGCCTTGGGGGCTGAATGTCTGAAACAAGTCTTCTTGATGGTGGTGGGTGCCGTGACAAGGCTTTCACCACACCGTTTGGATACACACATAGCTCTACAGTTCTGGGAGAAAATGGATTTAGTTGAAAAATGGTACATGCATGCAAATATGTGTTAATATCTGCATAACAAGGGGAACATAAAAAGTACGGTGCGACTGAGCGCTAACCTTAGAACTTTTTTAAATCTAGAGATAAAGCTTCTCTCTCTCGACTTTTCACGGTGTCAAGAGAATGTGAGATTGCACACTGCAATGTGTCTCGGCGAAGGAGCGTCAGCACAAGGTGTGCACTCAGCAGGGTGAATGTGTTTCCAGGTGACTGTTTTCTTCAAATATAACAGGGCCTGCTGAACGATCTGAATGAGCATTCCAAATGATCTAGAAATATTCAGAAAAATCATCAATGTGCACCAAATTGTTCTGATAGGAGATTATTATTATTATTATTTCTTAGCAGTGCTTCTGCACCATTGTCATTGTATATCGCTCTGCTATTTGTATTATGTCTACTGGAAAGCATTTACCATCATATCACTGTTTGAAATGGCACTTTAAAATCCAAAACTGTGCTAATTGTACTCAACATTTGCAGAGTGTTGGCTAATGTTCTCAAAAGTCTACAGTAAATATAAACATGTCTGAGTTGGTTGGCAATGTGAGCGATTTGTTGCCCTGTTGAGTGCATGTTCACGAAATGAGTGAATGATAAATTACACGTAATTTGGCATGGGGGAGAGAGACAAGAGGGATCAGGGGAGAGAGACATGAGTGAGTTAGCATCTGTGGGAGGGGAAGCATGAAAGGCAAAGATCTCAAAAGTCTTAAAATAAGACTAGAATAGATAGTGACAGAGAGGCTCTTGTGAATATCATGCATTCCTGACTGTGGTAACATATTGTACAGTGGCTGAGTTTAGGTTTCTGGTGACAGAATGTCGACTCACATTAGTCCAGGAAAGATAGGCGGCTAAGGGAAAACAAGGTGGCAGCGTGGTGGAGAGGGGGAGAGAAAGAGAGAGGGAGGGGGGAGTGAGAAGGGGGGGAGGGTTTCAGCGTACAAGGCTGTGCACAGACACAGTGTGTCAAGATAGTCAAATTTGAGAGGGGGTGGAGGGGAGGGGAGGGGAGTGGGGTGGGGTTGGCAGTTGGCACGGTGTCTGGTCGGTTTTCAGCCTCAGAACAGACAGACCCTTGTCTCCTTCATAGAGGGCAAGTCAACTTGTGAAGCCGCTCTCCCACAGGAAAGTCCCTGTAAGTCCCAGAGTGTGTCAGGTTCTCTGGGTGCACAAAGCTGAGAATGTGTGATGTGTATGTGTCATATTATTAGGGAATGCACGTCACCTCAATTTATTTTGATGTTCACATTCACAAATATATTAGCTATGATTCAAGACAAACACAGTGTACATGTGCTGCTCAGTCATGCAATAACAATTGGATCAAGGGCTGTAAGCTCTTCAGTTTGTCAAAGCTTAGGTTCCCCACTGTGAACTTGCACCAAACCCCTGACATCCAGTCTCCCCTAGGCATATGGCTTGTCACATTAGATATCAGATAAAATAACAGAGACCACAATGAAAATCCTCTGCTTCGTGGCTCCATTCTGTATTTAAACAAAATCACATTACTCAGAGGGCCTATTAATTTAGGTGAAACGTTCCATTTAATATTTTGAGTATTTCTAATATTATTTTAGGCCCTTGTTATGATGTTCTGTTGAAATCTTGCGATGTGGGCCTCTTAAACCAGACCTGTGTTTAAATATTACTTGAAATCTTAGAAATATTTTGAGTTTTTGCTTGAGCGTTCCTGAAGTGCCAGATGGACGTGCAGAGACTCAGTGGTGTCTTGTGCACTGTCAGCGCCCCTCTCTCTCTCTCTCTCTCTCTCTCTCTCTCTCTCTCTCTCTCTCTCTCTCTCTCTCTCTCTCTCTTTTCTCACCCACTCTCTCACTCCAACCAGCTGTACACCTTTATTGTCATTCACCAACCTTCACCAACCCATTTGATCAAATGAAGTGAAAACGCAGGCTGAAGATTTGTAACATGTTAACATCGATTGCCAAAAGACATCACTCCTCCTCGCATGGAGTTGCTCTGGGCTCTGTGCATTAGCGTTCCTCTTCTGTTCACCAAACACATCAGACACATGAGTTTTGTTTCATCATAACCATTAGAAAATACGATGCACAGACAAAAATAATGAATGCCGTCGTCTTCATGAAAATGTATATCCCTCGCAATATCATCATAATGTTAATTAGATTTTTATGATTAATTGTTAATTAGATTTTTTTATAATTTGGTGATTTGCTAAAACAAACAGACACATGATATGAATACCTCCACAATATAAAATAATCCTTTATATCAGATCATGTGTAATTAGGTTTGGTACGGCAAATTCCGGGAGGTGATTTACCTGATGGAGAGCATTTGACAGAGTCATTGTGGATTAACTACCCCTCAGAACTTTACCAGGGATATTATTGAGAGAAAAAAAAGATGAAATCAAGCTAAGATTTAATTCACCCTTCGTTTTGTGTGAACAAAAGTTAGACTGCAGTTTCATGCATTATGCAGCTTTTAAGATGTTCTTTTGAATCATCATTTCAAAAGAGTATTTAGCAGAGGTGTGGACTCGAGTCACATGACTTGGACTCGAGTCACAAATATGATGACTTGCAACTCGACTTTGACTTTAATACCAATGACTCGTGACTTGACTTGGACTTGAGCCTTATGACTCGACCTGACTTGATACCCTCCCCAATCCCAAATATTAAAAATGATGCTATTCAAAAATGTGTGCACTGCATCAACTCTTCATATAATGGATTACAGTTTGAATCGGACAGCAGCCAATCAAATTGTAACAGCTGAGACAAAGTTGTGCGTGACAGTGCAGAGGAACATCGGCGGGCGAATTCAGATGGAGCCCTTGGAAAGATGATACACAAAATTATTATTTTCGTATATGAAGATGACACGGTATCAACAAAAAAACAGATTGCAACTTGCAAAACATGCGGGAAGAAAATTACAGACGGAGGCGCATCAATTTCCAAATTTGTTCAACATTTAAAGCTGCACAAAGAACGCTAAGTCATGGCTAATATGGCCGACAACTATATATTTTATTACTTTACTGGTGTATCGTGTAGGCTAGAGTAACGTTAAATCAATGAGCCTCCACACAGTCAGTCAGAGCGGGAACGTGAACATTGCACCCAAGATTGAGCTACAACTGGCTAGGCAGTGATGTTACTGCTGTTCCTAAAATCATTGCCATACGTTAGCCTACTGTCACCACACAGAGGGAGTGGGTGTATGTGTGTGTTAAGGTTGGGCAATTGTGTACAAGTCTACATCGTCCGATTGCGCCACATAGCAATCCTCGATAGTCGATCACTATTGGGGGTGTGTGTCTTTCTCATGGCTACCCATGTATTTCCATGGAAATATAAAGTTTTATTTGGAAAGGATTAAATATTTAGATATTTTTGAAAGCATTCATGATTTGCGTAATTGTAATACACTATTACTCTTGTTAAAAATATGCACATTATGACTTGTTTAGGACTCGGAACTCAAAGTATAGGACTTGAGACTTGACTTGGACTTCCCTGTCTTGACTTGGGACTTGACTTGGGACTTGAGTGCTAAGACTTGAGACTTACAATGACTTGGTCCCACCTCTGGTTAAGTTAAGGATGATTAACTGAGTGCACAAAACATTAAGAACACCTGCATTTCCATGACATGGACTGACCAGGTGAATCCAGGTGAAAGCTATGATCCCTTATAGATGTCACTTGTTAAATCCACTTCAATCAATGCAGATAAAGGGGAGGAGACAAGTTGAAGGATATTTAAGCCTTGAGACAATTGAGATATGGATCTTGTGTGTGTGCCATTCAGAGGGTAAATGGGCAAGACAAAATATGTACAGTTGAAGTCGGAAGTTTACATACACCTTAGCCAAATGCATTTAAACTCAGTTTTTCACAATTCCTGACATTTAATCCTAACAATTCCTGACATTAAGCCATAACTTTGGAAGTCATTGTCCATTTGGAAGACCCATTTGCGACCAAGCTTTAAATTCCTGACTGATGTCTTGAGATGTTGCTTCAATATATCCACATAATTGTCCTGCCTCATGAGGCCACTCCAGTTTGTGAGTGCACCAGTCCCTCCTGCAGCAAAATACCCCCACAACATGATGCTGCCACCCCCGCACTTCACGGTTGGGATGGTGTTCTTCGGCTTGCAAGCCTCCCGCTTTTTTCTCCAAGCATAACGATGGTCATTATGCCCAAACAGTTCTGGAGGACATTTAACCAGAACCAGACATGTGGAGGTCTCCAATTTCTTCTCTGAGATCTTGGCTGATATCTTTTGATTTTCCCATGATGTCAAGCAAAGAGGCACTGAGTTTGAAGGTAGGCCTTGAAATACATCCACAGGTACACCTCCAATTGACTCAAATCATGTCAATTTTCCTATCAGAAGCTTCTAAAGCCAATGACACCATTTTCTGGAATTTTCCAAACTGTTTAAAGGCACAGTCAACTTAGTGTATGTAAACTTCTGACCCACTGCAATTGTGATACAGTGAATTATAAGTGAAATAATCTGTCTGTAAACAATTTCTGGAAAAATGACTTGTGTCATGTACAAAGTAGATGTTCTAACCGACTTGCCAAAACTATAGTTTGTTAACAAGATATTTGTGGAGTGGTTGAAAAACGAGTTTTAATGACTCCAACCTAAGTGTATGTAAACTTCCGACTTCAACTGTATATGCCGTTGAACATGTATGGTAGTACAGTAGGTGCCAGGCACACTGGTTTGAGTGTGTGAAGAACTGCAACGCTTCTGGGTTTTTTATGCTCAACAATTTCCCATGCGTAACATCAATGGTCCAGCACCCAAAACCAGGGACTTTGGGCCCCATGAAAAGGTATCAAATAAGGCTTCACCACCACAGGCCACACCAACCCTGCGCAATTGCTAACCACACACCTCCAGAACCCAATCGACCCATTCAAAGCTTTAAATAACTCTACCTTTGCAGGCTTACAACTCTCTTGTAGTCCAATATTTACTGTATGATATTTACTGACAGTGAGCGGTGAAAATATAACTCTGTGCAGATATGCATGCAACATTCTGCGTACAGTGGAATTCACTGTTTGATGTAAGACCAATACCCTCTATAACAAATGTGCTAAAGGCCATCTTTTACAGTCTAAAGATCATTTTTCATTCAAGAATTGTACCATTAATTAAAATTGTCTTTAAATTAATTAATAACTTAAAATAAATCTAACTTAAATATACATTAACCTCTTCAATTAAAATAAATTAACATGGTCATCTAGAGAATTCTATAACAAACAAAATAATAAAATCAGCAGCAGATTTTTGAGCTATGTATACATAACAACTAGAAAATAAGCAGCTGTAAAAGTGGAAATGGAAAATGGACAACAAAATGAAAAGGCCTGATGGTGGCGCGAGAGGAAAGGTCAAGAGGTCTCCAAATCAATAGGTTTCTTCCACTTGGAGTCTTGATTGTGCACAACACATTTTATGGCAATCCAGCCATTACTTGAGATATATCTTGTTCTCAGTCTGTTCTCAGCCTGTGGGCATCATGTGTGTAGTGATCCAATATCCACAGCCACTTAACAGTTATCACTGGCCCTTGCTCAGCCTTACTCACCAAGAGCCCAGCGCTGAGCCTTCTTGCTAGCAAAGTCACTGATCAAGTCTTTGAAGTCCAGCTTTCTAGCTAACTGACTTTCAATGGACAGCATGGCGAGACTGCAAAGCCTGTCCTGGGACATATTGGACCTCAAATAGCTCACTGAAAGCTCTCGCCACCAGCAACAGTCACAGGCAGTGTGCAAAATATACGTAAAGCAATGCACACTTCTCCAAAAATACTTTGCAGCTGCATCTTACAAATTGCATTCAGGAGACCAAGAGGGGACAAGTTAGGGGGGAAAGTGGCAGCATATACAGTGTTCAGGTGTCTTACTTCATTTTGAAACTCAGGCGTAAGATCTCATGATTAGTGGTTGGCACATAGAAGGCTCTTTATCCTCACTAATCTTCACTACTTTCAGAACAGCAGAACATTTTTCTACAATTTTTGTAGTGCTGTGGAACCTAGTGTCCAGGTCACTTGATGATGATGTTGTCCATAGCAGTAAAAAACACCATGTTCTTCAACACCATTGCTGCATAGTTCTGAGCTGTCGTAAGAGGTGTCATCATGGAATCTCTTCATTTTCCTCTGGTGGCTGTGTTCCGTGCTAAATTGAGGTGCAGCATCCATTTGCGTAGCAATCAGTGTTGCCTCAGACAGGAGACACTCCCATCCATCTCAAAGAGCCTGCACCTCTTCATTTAAGGCTCTGATATTGGATGCCTCTGTGTCAAGTGAGATTTTTCCTGACTGAGGAATCACATTCCTGTCCTCAATGCATTGCAGTACCTGCAATTAGGCTAAATGACATGTCATTCAACACAATGCTGCTCACCTCCTTCTTCAGTTGGGAGTACGGCTGGTTCAGGGGTGTGGGGATGGGGAGACAGGGCTGGTTCAGGGGTATGGGGATGAGGAGACAGGGCTGGTTCAGGGGTATGGGGATGAGGAGACAGGGCTGGTTCAGGGGTATGGGGATGGGGGGACAGGGCTGGTTCAGGGGTATGGGGATGGGGAGACAGGGCTGGTTCAGGGGTGTGGGGATGGGGAGACAGGGTTGGTTCAGGGGTATGGGGATGAGGAGACAGGGCTGGTTCAGGGGTATGGGGATGGGGAGACAGGGCTGGTTCAGGGGTGTGGGGATGGGGAGACAGGGCTGGTTCAGGGGTATGGGGATGAGGAGACAGGGCTGGTTCAGGGGTATGGGGATGGGGAGACAGGGCTGGTTCAGGGGTGTGGGGATGGGGAGACAGGGCTGGTTCAGGGGTATGGGGATGAGGAGACAGGGCTGGTTCAGGGGGATGGGGATGAGGAGACAGGGCTGGTTCAGGGGGATGGGGATGTGGAGACAGGACTGGTTCAGGGGGATGGCGATGGGGATACAGGGCTGGTTCAGGGGTATGGGGATGAGGAGACAGGGCTGGTTCAGGGGGATGGGGATGAGGAGACAGGGCTGGTTCAGGGGGATGGGGATGGGGAGACAGGGCTGGTTCAGGGGGATGGGGATGTGGAGACAGGGCTGGTTCAGGGGGATGGGGATGTGGAGACAGGGCTGGTTCAGGGGGATGGGGATGAGGAGACAGGGCTGGTTCAGGGGGATGAGGATGAGGAGACAGGGCTGGTTCAGGGGTATGGGGATGGGGAGACAGGTCTGTTTCAGGGGTAAGGGGATGGGGAGACGGGGCTGGTTCAGGGGGATGGGGATGAGGAGACAGGGCTGGTTCAGGGGGATGGGGATGTGGAGACAGGGCTGGTTCAGGGGGATGGGGATGGGGAGACAGGGCTGGTTCAGGGGGATGAGGATGAGGAGACAGGGCTGGTTCAGGGGTATGGGGATGGGGAGACAGGTCTGTTTCAGGGGTAAGGGGATGGGGAGACAGGGCTGGTTCAGGGGGATGGGGATGTGGAGACAGGGCTGGTTCAGGGGGATGGGGATGGGGAGACAGGGCTGGTTCAGGGGGATGAGGATGAGGAGACAGGGCTGGTTCAGGGGTATGGGGATGGGGAGACAGGTCTGTTTCAGGGGTAAGGGGATGGGGAGACGGGGCTGGTTCAGGGGGATGGGGATGGGGAGACAGGGCTGCTGAGTCTGATCTGTTGGGCCTGGCACTGAATTCAGAGGCTCTCTGTACGTTTACTTTTTGCCCAAAACCAGAAAAGAAAAGGAAACTATTAGTTTTATTACTACATTGTAAAGAAAACATTCTGTTCATGATGATAGGATAATAATTTAACGTATAGAAAATATACCTAGCTTTGGAGTTATCATGGGCCAGCCCGCATCCCCGTGGAACGCTTTCAACACCTTGTGGACCATGCCCCGATGAATGTTCTGAGGGAAAATCAATATTAGGAAGGTTTTCCTAATATTTTGTACTCTCAATGTAGAATATTTTCTATAATTCTAAAATGTACAACATTTCCACTGTAGAGATCTTGGCAAATTGTGTTCTAACACACTGAAAGTGACACTAATCTAAATCTAGTTCTCTTTACTTGCATTTCATGTCTATTCCAAATAAATCATCACATAAAATCTGCTAACGCAGCAGCATACTAACTGAGGGGGAGAGGGTGTCAGAAGGTATCAGGTAAATGAGCAGATCAATTGTTAGCAGTATCGATCAGGCCAGCCAGCCTCTTCTGGAATCCCTGGCACAGCCCAGACTCCACGCCTCAGCCTCATCTTCCACACAACTTTCAAATTAATCTGGTTTTGTTCTCTACGTGAGGAGAGGGCTCTGGGGGGGAGGTGTGTCTGTGTGTTTTTTTTGTGTGAGTGCGCCTGTGTGTGAGTTTGTGTGCAGATCTATCCATCCTGTTGGAAACCATGTTGTTAAAATGCTGATGGACTCTGTTGATTACCCTCTCTCCACTCTGGGCATGGCGAGGGGGGCTTTTGATTGGTTTGTTTACCCTAGCTTGGTGCTTTGTTAAATGGGATGTCACTGATGCTGGCACGGAGACAAATTGACTGGTAAATTTGCATACTGCTGCGCCAACTAACCTCAATCTCATTTAAATGATCACCTTTGATTTGCTAATGGACATCTTTTACTGTGGGGTTCTCTAACATTGGCAGAAGACAGAGTGTGCATGGTCAACTGGGGTCCAGGACAGTTTAAGCTACAAAATATTAAAGTAGTACTCATTTCCTAAATAAAAGTCAATATTGTTTCCTCAATAAAACTTTAATAATTTTCCTTTGAACTATCCAGAATGAAACCCTAACCATAAAAGTCAAACAGTATTATAAGTAAGGGCAGCAGCACAGCCTCTCCCCAGTGAAACCAACCAGCCCTCTATCGCCCATTTGTCAGCACCACTTCGCACATGGTGAATCATGCCCAGGCATGGAGGTAGAGATATGGCTGCCCGCTCCTCAACGCCCACTCCCTGACCTATCTTACCCTCTGGGGCTGCTATGGCTGCGGTATGAGAGATATACTGCACTGCCCTAACCTACTGTAGAGCCCTGTGCTCCCGGTGCTGAGTGTGGACTGGAATGTATAATTCAAACACACTTTCAAGGTTCACACAAGGGCTTTTCACAAAAGGCAATCTTATTGACTGCAGTACAGCCTGAGCTGTGGGAGACATTGTTTCCTGGTGTGTTTTTGCTTGGTCAACATGCAGTGACTGTTACGGTTGGACTTCACTTGCTAAACCCACATTTATACTAGAATTCCAGCAGTCAGTATCTTGGCAACACGAACAAAAAAGTAATTCAGACAAGCTACATTCAAGCATTCATGCTGGGAATTAGGTAAATACAATCAGAGTAGGATAACAATATTATGCTGCTATTTTTATTGACTTGGCCAAAGCTTTTGATACGGTAGAACATTCCATTCTTGTGGACCGGCTAAGGAGTATTGGGGTCTCTGAGGGGTCTTTGTCCTGGTTTGCTAACTACCTCTCTCAAAGAGTGCAGTGCATAAAGTCAGAAAATCTGCTGTCTCAGCCACTGCCTGTCACCAAGGGAGTACCCCAAGGCTCAATTCTAGGCCCACTGTCACACCCTAACCTGAGTATTCTTTGTTTTCTTTATATATTTTGGTTAGGTCAGGGTGTGACGAAGGTGGTATGTGCATTTTTGTCTCATCAAGGGTTTTTTGTCTAGGTGTGTGTGTCTCGTCTAGACATATTGTAGGTCTATGGTGGCCTGGATTGGTTCCCAATCAGAGGCAGCTGTTTATCGTTGTCTCTGATTGGGGATCCTATTTAGGTTGCCATTTTCCAGTTTGGTTCGTGGGTTATTGTCTATGTTATGTTGCATGTTAGCACAGTGTTTCGATAGCAGTCACGTTCATCTTGTTAGTTTGTTTGTTTGTTTGTTTTAGTGTATTTCATGTTTTTTCCATCTTTCATTAAATCATGCATTCACACCACGCTGCGCTTTGGTCTCCACAATACGACGATCATGACAGAATAACCCACCGACAAAGCACCAAGCAGCGTGGTAACGGCCAGCAGCAGCAGCGGAAAAGAACGCAGGACTCATGGACTTGGGAGGAGATTCTGGACGGCGAAGAACCCTGGGCACAGCCAGGGAATATCGCCGCCCCAAACAGAGCTGGAAGCAGCGAAAGCAGAGAGGCGCCGGTATGAGGAGGCAGCACGGCAGCGTCACTGGAAGCCCGAGAGGCAGCCCCCAAATTTTTTGGGTGGGGCACCTAGGGAGTGTGGCGAAGCCAGGTAGGAGACCTGTGCCAACTTCCTGTGCCTACCGGAGAGAGAGAGGAACACGGAAGGCACCGTGCTATGCGGTGGAGCGCACTGTGTCCTCAGTGCGTGTGCATAGCCCGGTTTGGTACATTCCAGCTCTTCGTATCAATCGGGCTAGAGTGGGCATCGAGCCAGTTGCTATGAAGCCGGCTCTACGCATCTGGTCTCCAGTGCGTCTCCTCGGGCCGGCATACATGGCACCAGCCTTACGCATGGTGTCCCCGGTTCGTGAGCACAGCCCAGTGTGGGCTATTCCACCTCGCCGCACTGGCCTGGCTACGGGGAGCATTCAACCAGGTAAGGTTGGGCAGGCTCGGTGCTCAAGATCTCCAGTCCGCTGCAAGGGTCCCCACTCCAGAGGCGCCACCTAAGTGGGCCAAGACTGAGGTAGAGCGGGGTCCACCCCCCGCACCCGAGGCACCGCCGTCAAAAAGGACCACCCGGACCCTCCCCTTTTGATTAGGTTTTTGCGGTCAGAGTCCGCACCTTTGTGGGGGGATACTGTCACGCCCTGACCTGAGTATTATTTGTTTTCTTTATATATTTTGGTTAGGTCAGGGTGTGACGAGGGTGGTATGTGTGTTTTTGTCTCATCTAGGTTTTTTTAGTATGTCTAGGTGTGTGTGTCACGTCTAGGTGTGTGTGTCACGTCTAGACATTTTGTAGGTCTATGGTAGCCTGGATTGGTTCCCAATCAGAGGCAGCTGTATATTGTTGTCTCTGATTGGGGATCCTATTTAGGTTGCCATTTTCCAGTTTGGTTCGTGGGTTATCGTCTATGTTATGTTGCATGTTTGTTTTAGTGTATTTCGTGTTTTTTCCGTCTTTCATTAAATCATGCATTCACACCACGCTGCGCTTTGGTCTCCTCAATACGTCGATTGTGACACCCATGTTCTTCTCAATTTACGTCAACAACATAACTCAGGCAGTATGAAGCTCTCTCATTCATTTATATGCAGATGACACAGTCTTAAACTCAGCTGACTCCTCCCGGGATTTTGTGTTAAATGCTCTACAACAAAGCTTTCGTAGTGTCCAACAAGCTTTCTCTACCTTTAACCTTGTTCTGAACACCTCCAAAACAAAGGTCATATGGTTTGGTAAGAAGAATGTCCCTCTTCCCACAGGTGTTATTACTACCTCTGAGAGTTTAGAGCTTGATGTAGCCACCTCATACAAGTACTTGGGAGTATGGCTAGACGGTGCGCTGTAGGCTAAAGTTAAGTCTAGACTTAATTTCCTCTATCATAATCGTTCTTCTTTCACCTGAGCTGCCAAACTAACCCCGATTCAGATGATCATCCTACCCATGCTAGATTAGAGTGGCTAGATGTTCTTTACCATTCGGCCATCAGATTTGCCACCAAAGCTCCTTATAGGACACATCACTGCACTCTATACTCCTCTGTAAACGGGTCATCTCTATATACCTGTCGCAAGACACACTGGTTAGGCCTCACTCGCCCGTATCTGAGATATCTACTGCAGCCCTCAACCTCCACAAACAACACCCGTTCTGCCAGTCACATTCTGTTAAAGGCCCCCAAAGCACACACATCCCTGGGTTGCTCCTCTTTTCAGTTCGCTGCAGCTGCGACTGGATCGAGCTGCAACAAACACTCAAACTGGACAGTTTTATCTCAATCTCTTAATTCAAAGACTCAATCATGGACACTCTTACTGACAGTTGTGGCTGCTTTGTGTGATGTATTGTTGTCTCTACCTTCTGCCCCTTTGTGCTGTTGTCTGTGCCCAATAATGTTTGTACCATGTTTTGTGCTGCTACCATGTTGTGCTGCTACCATGTTGTTGTTATGTTGTGTTGCTACAATGCTGTGTTGTCATGTGTTGCTGCCTTGCTATGTCGTTGTCTTAGGTCTCTCTTTATGTAGTGTTTTGTTGTCTCTCTTGTTGTGATGTGTGTTTTGTCCTATATTAATATTGTATTTATTTTTTATTTATAATCACAGGCCCCCGTCCCCGCAGAAGGCCATTTTCCTTTTGGTAGGCCGTCATTGTTAATAATCATTTGTTTTACTTGGACTTTTCTAGTTAAATAAAGGTTAAATAAAAAAACTAAAATAAACACTATTTTATGTATGGCTAAGGATTGTGTTACATGTGTGGTTCTATCGGGAAGTTCCAAAGTCCATCTTACTCATGTTTGATTTCAAATCACATTTACATAGCTCCCAGAATGAGAGTGGGCATTCCAGTGCAAACAGGTCCACAGATAAACTGAATAAACACTCCACACTCAAACTCCTCACTCACTCACATTCTACACCTCCTTTCCTGGTTTGGCCTGGAGCTAAGCCTGGGCTGAGCTGGGCGGATGGTTCCTGCTGAGGTCTTCCTTCTCTGGCTCCAAACTATTCAGTGACATATGACTTCACCATGGTGCCGGATACTACTCACTCAGTCCACTCTCCTTTCTGCGTACGCCCACACCCTGAGATATCTCAGCAAGCCTTCCCCTGAATGCCTGTCCTGTAATGCCTTAGACGCAGACTTAAGCCGTGGACACAGAGGGACGGACGATGAGTTGGACCTGCATGGGCCTTGGCCTCGGTTCCTCCTCAGTGACACATGCTGGACTCAAATCTGGCAAGGCTCCACTAACTGCAAAAATATGCTAGTGTCAGCTCTGCTGCTTAAAAAACAGGCAGATTAGCCCACTGTAAGGAAGCAGGATGGAATTAAAGGTGCAGTCACATTACAGTATGATTGATTAATCTGTAGGTAACTAAGGAAGGACTTTGACACCGGCACATACTATAATTAAATTAAGATTTAAGTCAGTGTAGATGAAGCATCCTAAGATATGAATGGTTGGGTTGTAATTTGTGCTGTTTAGGGTAATGCTTGTGTTGTCAGGAGGCTTTTTCACTACGCAGTACACACATATGTTCTTTTAGTGAGTGTCCCTCAAGGCCACAAGATGCTTAGGTCTACAGCTCAAACGCCCGAGGTATACCGTAGGAGTAAATTACATAAACCTCCAGGTGTTATCTTATATATTAAACTGGTTTCCCCTATATATTCAAATGGAACCTATATATTTTGAGAAGGGCATCATATAAGCAAAACAAAAACAAGGTAATACTCCTACTACCAAGTTTTGTTTTGTACTAGGTAGACATGGCACTCCATTGCAGAGTGATTTTTTTGTTGTCATACCTAGTCTTTCACTATACATTTTCAGTGTGTGATTCAATGGTCAGTTTGTCAAAAGGTACATGGAGATTTCATCAGCACTACTAGTGTTTAGGGAGGTGTACTAACACATAGTGGGCTACTGTTTTGAACATTTTAGGATGGGTCCCCAGAATCCTCAGAGACCACTTAATCAACAGACCATTATGTTACGCTGTGCACAGATATTTAGTTTCAGTTTTTCTGTTGCAATGCACTATGGGAATGATTCTCCCCCTCAATGTTTTGAGTAAACAACCCTACTTTGAATTATAGGCTCCAAAATAGAGCTGACTGTGTTCGAAATGACATCACAGGCACCTTCAACCAGATTGCACATTTAAGAAACTGATGGTCACCCCATGCGAAGGGAGACTTTCACAAACTCACTGTTCATGGCAAATAATTAGTACATTCATCATATTCAAAGAAAGGCAAAACATTATTGTGATGCCTACATTTTGTAGTATTCAGGATTACCATCAAAGCCAATTCCGACAAGGGAAACAAACACAGGATGTAAAAGATATTTGTAAAAGTTGTAAGCTGTATTTTCTGTTGTCACAGTGTGGCGCTGATAAAAGGTGTAACAAAGGATAGGTTCGCCAACATAAACGCTGTGATGCCTCTTTCTGTTGACACATGAGATGACAGCTGGAATATGGGATGGAGCTCGCATGAAACAGATTTTTAGATTTCAAGTGTGCAGGCTGTTGTTTGCTTAGCTGTGTTTCTGTAGCACATGAGATGGAGTTTGCAAAACAAATGGCCACTGGATACTAGTAATGCTAGTAATCATGATATCATTCTGCCAGGTACACTCAAGGTTCAACAAGGGTTCTTCTGAGATCCTCAATGTTCTTCGAAGAACATTAGGGTTCTTGGCAATGTAAATGGCCCCAAAAGGTTCTTCTAAGAACCCCATAGGAGGTAGGGTTCATCGAGGAACCTCCTTTGCGGTGGGGGTTCTTGCAGGAACCTAACAGCCCAACTGAATCATTTGGATTTGAAAGGGCAGCAGGTGCAGGCACTTAACTGAAAAATGTTAAGATCTCTACAATTTAAGGTAAGGTTTGTCCCTTGTATGATCTAAATTTATATTGTTTTATGATGATATCATCTATCTATTCATATTTGTACAAATCTTTCTAAAACATAAAATGGACTCAATTAATTGTAAATCAATCAACAAAGAGGTAAGAATATTTAGGCTATAAGAATATGTTGAAGGCTAACTGTATTGGGTGCAGATGACTGAACTATATACAGTGCCTTGCGGAAGTATTCGGCCCCCTTGAACTTTGCGACCTTTTGCCACATTTCAGGCTTCAAACATAAAGATATAAAACTGTATTTTTTTGTGAAGAATCAACAACAAGTGGGACAAAATCATGAAGTGGAACGACATTTATTGGATATTTCAAACTTTGTTAACAAATCAAAAACTGAAAAATTGGGCGTGCAAAATTTTTTGAAGCCTTAAAACCTCTTGGAACTCCCCATCCCGGATCCGGGATCGTGACTAAAGCCTCAGGCTCATCAGCATAACGCAACGTTAACAATTTCTGAAAATCGCAAATAAAATGAAAATAATGCGTCTGCTCTCAAGCTTAGCCTTTTCTTAACAACACTGTCATCTCAGATTTTCAAAATATGCTTTTGAACCATAGAAATTGACTAATTTGTGTAAGAGTATGCAAAGCTAGCATAGCATTTTGAGTAGCATTTAGCACGCAACATTTTCACAAAAACCAGATAACCAAATAAGTAAAATCATTTACCTTTGAAGAGCTTCTGATGTTTTCAATGAGGAGACTCTCAGTTACATACCAAATGCGCAGTTTTTCCTGAAAGCATCTGTGTGTATGTTATGAACTTGAGTGAAGACCCAAAAGCGGTTTTAACAGAAAACAGAGTTCTTTAATGAAAATACAGGAATGGCATAAATCCTTTTCCAACGTTGTCAGCGGAACAAAAAGAACGTTAGTATAGTGCAGGATGCTCCTGCCAGGCAGACTCCGACAGGACAGGACAAGGTGGAAGCAAACGAGACGACAGCTTGCTTCTGGCATCAAAAAACACAAACAAGAATCAGACACTGAAAGTAGCAGGAACAGAGAGAGAAATAGAGACCTAATCAGAGGGGGAAGAGAGAACAGGTGGGGAAGAGTGAAAGAGCTAGTTAGGGCAGATGTAGAACAGCTGAGGAATGAGAGACAGAGAAGGTAACCTAAAAAGACCAGCAGAGAGAGAGAATGAAGAGAAAGGACAGGAACAGACATAACAAGACATGACAGTGTAGGAGAAATCGTTCCGTTTTCTACATTGCGTCTGGCTACCGAAACGAACCGAAAATTCAGTCACCTACAACGTAAAACTTTTTCCGGATTAACTACATAATATCGACCGAAACATGGCAAACGTTGTTTGGAATCAATCCTCAAGGTGTTTTTTCACATATCTCTTCATTGATATGCAGTTCGTGGAAGCTTGCTTTCCTCTCTGTATCCCATGGAAAAATACTGGCAGCTGTCTTTTGCGCACCAATTTCGGCGCAGGACACCGGGCGGACACCTGGTAAATGTGGTCTCTTATGGTCAATCTTCCAATGATCTGCCTACAAATACGTCACAATGCTGCAGACACCTTGGGGAAACGACAGAAAGGGCAGGCTCATTCCTCTCGCATTCACAGCCATATAAGGAGACAATGGAAAACAGAGCCTCAAAAATCCTGCTCATTTCCTGGATGCCGTCTCATCTTGGTTTTGCCTGAAGCTCACGTTCTAGGGCACGCACAGAAAATATCTTGGTAGTTCTGGACACGTCAGTGTTTTCTTTCGAAAGCTATAGCTCAGTTATATGCATAGTCGAGCATCTTTTTGTGACAAAATATCTTGTTTAAAACGGGAACGTTTTTCATCCAAAAATGAAATAGCGCCCCCAGAGCATCAACAGGTTAAATGTGGCAAAAGGTCGCAAAGTTCAAGGGGGCCGAATACTTTCGCACGGCACTGTATAACTATATAGCTAGGTGTCATCATCTAAAATAACCCTAATTTATAAGACAGTTCTTATTTGATTAATGGTGGGTGGACTATGTGAAGCTAGCCACAATAAGGATTAGCCACAATAGCGGACTTTGCGGTTAGCCTTCAAAATAACAGTATGGCATAATTCTACTATTTGTATTAATTTGCATTACTGTCAATGACATACTTTTATTTTGGAAACAAACCGCAAATTCCAATATTGTGCCTAATCCTTACAGTGGCTGGCTTCACAACACATAATCTGGTCCGGTCGAGCCTCACTAGCCAGATGAAGCTAGCTGGCTGCTTATAACGTTATCTTTGGGAAATAGGGTTAAGTAGCTGGCCAGCTATTTATTTTCAGAAACTGAAGTTCAATTTCAATAGGTGAACAACAAGTGACAACCTAGCTAATACCTACTGACAAAGATTCCTAAATCATTGCTAAGAATAATGAAAATGACTGCAGTTTCTACTGGTCATTGTTTTCAGGCTGGTTGTATTGGTGCTAGCTCGGTACCAAGCTAAAGCTAGCTGCACCAGAAGTTGTGGTCGAACAAATGCTTTATTAACAACGCGGTATTGTAAACACATCGCTTGTGGCCAGTGTTTGCTTGTTTGCTGACTTTTTTGTACAGCTTTGACAGTGCTTCTGTATCTTTACAAAGACCCAAACAGCGTTCCATAGTATGTATGTCGTGAAGCTAATAGCAGTGACGCAATTACTGTGTAACTCCGGTAGGGCAATATCGGAAAAATAGCGCACTTGGTAGTGTTAACCGGTGCTCGACCAGTCGGTGAAAGCCAACATCACCCACAATAGAGAATGGTTGATTGTCAAGGGCAATGAAATCCATTATCTTGGTGTTAATGGATTTCGCCTTTGAGTTGTCTCGCTGAAATGTTCTTACTCTTTCAAATGACTGCTTGACTTGTTGACTGCTCGATCCACACAGCAGATATTGTGGACTATTTTAGGAATGCTGTGTTGCACGTATAGCACAGAATTTTACGTGGTGTCATTACGTCATGTACCTCCGCTATATAGCTATGCACATCAGCTTTGACATCGGTTTTGCACATCGGGCGTTAAACTAGACATCGGCCGATACAGATATTGGCATTTTTAGCTAATATCTGCCGATTCTGATATGTTCACCAATATATTGTGCATCCCTAATCAAAACATTTTTTTAAAACTCATGTTCACCACAAGAACCAAGGTAGGAATTCTGTCATGTGCATGTTTTGTTAATCATCTGTATAACTACACATTTTTGGATTCACAGAGTTCACCCTCCCTACACCTCTGATGAATATAGCAGGAAACCTGTTCGATCAGCATGCACTGCAAATTCATTCTGGCCATGGATATATCCACGCTATTGGATATATCCATTGGACTTGGGGCTCTGCTGGGAGTTTACCTCATTTAGATTTTTTTTCACATCTGCTTTTCCTCTAAAATCATTATAAACACTGACAACTAAAATATTGTGTTATTGTTGTTATTGTTATGCATATTATAAATAATCACAGGGGGGGCGGTGTTCAAAAACGAACCCCAAAAGGTTCAAAAGGTTCTTCAAGGATCCATTAAAAGGGGTTCTTTGAAGACATTATAGGGGTTCCCCCACAGTTTAAATTTGAAGAACCCGTAAAGGATACTCCAGGAACCTTTTCTTTTTAGAGTGTAGAAAAAGGCTACTTTGCAGCTAGTTAATATTGAACTTAGAAGGTTATTGGGAAAGCCTTTCCATCTATGAGGAAATGATTAGGCTTATCATTAGCATTGTTATCTTTCCTGTTCCTTAGTAGTTTGACACCTGAACCTTTTTACTTCATATTATGAGGCCTGTCTTAACTTGCTTCAAAGAAGCCTATAGCCAAAATCCCACCATAGAAACATGAAGGCCATTATTTTCTAAAGGTTTCATATGTGTTCCCTTGTTATATTGGTTTTCTTTCAACTTTCTTTAATTGTGTAACAGCCAAAGGCATAGTCATAGTCGTATTAGCAACCCGTAATAGGTGTTGCATCTTTAGATCTCCCACCCCTCTCTAAATTTCGAACAGATATTTCCATCTCTCTCCATGAAACTGCTCGCATGTGCATGTTTCCCCCACACATTTTGGAATATTTGCACCATTCTAGGCATACCACTGTGTGCACATTGCTCTGCTAAAAAATGTGAGGAAATAAATGTTTATCAACATTTTAAGCAAAAAATTCTGGTCCATCGCTACACAACTTTGATAGTCATCCTGGGGAAAACATAAGTGGGTATATACATTGCCCACTGAAAAATAAGTGAGTATATACATTGCCCACTGAAAAATAAGTGGGTATATGGCATATACCTGATTATAAACTGGGTGGTTTGAGCATTGACTGATGATTGTCTGACAGCCGTGGTATATCAAAACATGTATTTTTACTGCTCTAATTATGTTGGTAACCAGTTTATAACAGAAATAAGGCACCTCGTGGTTTGTGGTATATGGCCAATATACCACGGCCAAGGGCTGTATCCAGGCACTCCGTGATCCCTTAGCCGTGGTATTTTGCTTAAGTATACCCTCTTGTATACCCACTGAATACACTGTATGTGATTACAGTTCTTCACTGGTAGTGTGGAGTAATTGGACTGGACTTGAATATTACTAACTAAACACGTTGGCATATTATAATTTGTCTTGGAGGTTTGGACTCATAGACACACAGGCATACAAACACACACACACACACACACACACACACACACACACACACACACACACACACACACACACACACACACACACACACACACACACACACACACACACACACACACACACACACACACACACACACACAAAAATGAGGATGTGAGTGTCTTGTCAATAATGAATAAGGTATATTATACCACCAGGATTTGTTTCCCTTAATATGTTTTATGTTTCTGATTCAAAACATCAATTACATTCTGAAACAACAAAAGAAATACAAACGTAATGCATCAAAACAGTGAACTTGTGTCTATGGTAATTAGCTTTATTATATTATGCATACTTGACATTCAAAAAGCAAGATGTCTTATTGGAAACCTTTTTTTACCGTGTTCATTGAATAACTGTGATAATTCCAAACGCCTGCAGTATCACATATGTCGTAAAACAAACCAGGTGGAAGAACATTTTTCTTGACTATCCATAATAGTTTTCGTGTGTAAAATCAATGTATTTTTGCCATTAGATTTGAGCTCCTGAAAAACTGTGAATGTATTTATATAGATATTCCAACTGAAAATTCAAATAATTGTGATCTTTAACAGTGCTCATTTTTCTGTGAAATACAGTAACTCTCTTTCCCTTGAGAGATAATTGTGGATATTCATGCATTTGCAGATATAAACAGGATACAGAGTGTGTGTGTGTGTGTGTGTGTCTGTTAGATAAATGTGTTAGGTACAGAATGTGTCTGTGCACATATCCAAGCATGTGTGTGTGCCAGTTTCTGTAATGTAAGACTGTTTTGGGCTATTATTTAAATGCACCTCTACTGTAGGTGGTAAGGGGTTAATTCATGATCCAGGGAAGCACAGTAATGGACCATTTCCTGTCATCCAAGCATCCAATACCCCTCCTTCTCTACCCTGTGAGACCCCTGGTTGTAAAAATGCAACAGGTCCTATCTCCTTAGACCCTTAGCATTTGTTGTATGTCTTTTCTTCTCTAAGATGTAGTGATTATGTTGAAAAAAATAAATCGATAAACAAACATTCTAAGTCAGAGCAAGAGGTTTAAGTGCCTGGGACACTCAGCGTTTAAACACCGACACTACACTTTATTTTACCACTCACTCCTTCCTTTTCTGTATCAAATATAACATCCTTGTTCATATCATGATATGATTCCTACCTGAATGGAAAATACAGTATAGCCATACAGTATGTTTCCCTTTTTCATCAAAGTGACATTGTCAGTTCATGGAGAAGGTTTTCAGAGTTGTATTAACCCATTTCTCTGAATCAATACTAGGTCAGTCAGTGTCTTCAACATCCTTTAAGAACACAGGTACATACACTACAGTAGGCCTGTCATGGTTTGCTTATGTATGTTATACTCCATAGATCTGATCACCAGTTGTAGTATGCTAATACCAGGTGTAAATGGATTGTGAATATCTTAGATACTTATATTTAATTGGCCTCTAACATGTTCATAATCGGTTTACACCTGGTTTTGACATACTACAACTGGTGATCAGATATATAGACTATTACTACATACATCAGCAAACTATTGCAAATGGTTGAACAAAATCCAATGCACTCAAGGACCAAAAACGATTTTACACTTCACTACATGAAGATGAGAACAGCCTTTAATCTAAGTAGGGCTGGAAAAGAGATACATTACTCTGAAATAGAAGATAATTAGCCTGCATGGCTTCTGTGAATACTCGCTGGTATTAAGAGACGCTTTGTCTCTGCAGGAGATCTCATGGTAACACAAGGCATCATTTACCACTTACCAGTTACCTGGGTGAAGCCGTGGACGCCTTAGAAGGAATTAGGCATAGCAATGGGTATTATATTCATGTGCTTCTGGAACACACTCACTCACATGCACGCACGCACACACACACACACACACACACACACACACGATGATCCAACTAAACAGGATTCTTGGGGCAGGCTGGGAGAAGGAGAGATAATTGTGGAGACAAATCACTTGATCATATTCTTATTGAATTTCACATTGATGGCAGGGATCCAATTGACGACTACATGCTAAGGTGGATGTATGGATGGCACACGTTTGACAGGATTCTATTACATCTGTATAAGACTCAGATGCATAGCTCCGTTGGTAGGATTGGCCTGCTCAGCCAATAGCAGGACCAACAAAAAGCAGACATCTGAAACCTGTGGAAAAGAGATCAGACTCAACTTCCAGGGATGCCAATGATGATAGATAGCTCTTCACTACCTCAAATTTCTTATCTAAAAAGGCTTTTTATTCTGCTATTTGTTGAAATGAAATGCAATAATCTTGTATAATATGTATATTTTGATCAATCTGAAGGTGTTCT
The DNA here is from genome assembly GCF_036934945.1 of Oncorhynchus masou masou. Lineage (NCBI taxonomy): Eukaryota > Metazoa > Chordata > Actinopteri > Salmoniformes > Salmonidae > Oncorhynchus > Oncorhynchus masou. The sequence goes on from NC_088228.1 coordinate 27,454,545, forward strand.
ACCAATATGTTCGCACTCTGCCAGCATTTTGGTTTAGCGTTTGAAGTATGGCACGCCGTCAGCAAATTTCCCAATAAAATTCAAATTTGGTAGGAACGGAAAGCAGGCAGTTATCTTTTTATGTGGATTCAGATGGAGCTGTTTGGAGTGGTGCTTTTCTATTCATGTATTCCGTCACCATCCGGTATGCTGCTCTCGCTGCTCTGCCTCAGCTGTATTACTGAATTGATGTGCTGTGACAGTCTTAAGCTATTTTATCTCCTTCTTCCATCGTATTGAGAAATTAGAGTCAATGTGGAGAAGTCATGGTTTCCCGGTCCACATCCAACTCATCTTGATATGGCTCATAACGCCGTCTAAGCCCTCCATATTGAGTTTTGTTCCTCTGTGACCTGTAGATCAAAGTAATGGACTATTGGAGGCTGTACAGACCCAAAACTGGGGAGGAGGACTGAGGAACTCCTTAGTTTTAATGCTTTTGGGCTGGTTATTAATCAAATGCTAGTCTCTCCTGAGTGACTCCAGTAAGTGGCAGTGCCAGGGAATTGTGCTGGCTGCTCTATTCTGTTGGATCAATGTAAAAGGATGTTTAATAAAGGGTACATGATAAAAGTTCTATCAAATGAATTAAGAGACAGTTACACACATAACAGTCTGACGGAGAAGTGATGAGTTAAAATTGACAGACAAGTAAGAGACAATAACCAAGTGGGGATCGCAAAAAAAAACCCATCACACAATTCATCGTGTCATCCTGTTACATTATGCTGAATAGTAATCCTATTCATTCTACAAGAGTTTTTTTTTCAATCATGTTGCAGATGTAAAACCATCTTAAGAGGGCAGTTTTCACAGCTGGCTGACTGGCTGGAAGCATAACATTTCCAGAGTACTGTATGTACAGTGCATTCAGAAAGTATTCAGACCCCTTCCTTTTTTCTACATTTTGGAATGTTATAGCCTTATTTTAAAATTGATTAAATAAATAAAAAAATCCTCATCAATCTAGACACAATAACACCATGATGACAAATCAAATCAAAACACAAATAGCTTATTTACGTAAGTATTCAGACTCTTTCCTATGAACCTCAAAATTGAGCTCAAGTGCATCAGGTTTAATATGACCATTCTTGAGATGTTTCTACAACTTGATTGGAGTCCTCCTGTTGTAAATCCAATTGATTGAACATGATTTGGAAAGGCAAACCTGTCTATATAAGGGCCCACAGTTGACAGTGCATGTCAGAGCAAAAACCAAGCCATGAGGTCAAAGGAATTCTCCATAGAGCCCAGAGACAGGATTGTGTTGAGGCACAGATCTTGGGAAGGGTACTAAAAAATATCTGCAGCTTTGAAGGTCCCCAAGAACACAGGCCTCCATTATTCTTAAATGGAAGAAGTTTCGAACAACCAAGTCTCCTCCTAGAGCTGGCCGCCCAGCCAAACTGATCAATCGGGGGAGACGGGCCTTGGTCAGGGAGGCAATCAAGAACACGATTGTCACTCTGACAGAGCTCTAGAGTTCCTCTGTGGAGATGGAGAGAACCTTCCAGAAGTACAACTATCTCTGCAGCACTCCAACAATCAGGCCTTTATAGTAGAGTGGCCAGACGGAATCCACTCCTCAGTAAAATGCACATGACAGCCCGCTTGGAGTTTGCCAAAAGGCACCTAAAGGACTCTCAGACCATGAAAAACAAGATTCTCTGGTCTGTTTAAACCAAGATTGATCTCTTTGGCCTGAATGCCAAGCATCATATCTGGAGGAAACCTGGCACCATCCTTACGGTGAAGCATGATGGTGGCAGTATCATGCTGTGGGGATGTTTTTCAGTGGCATGGACTGGGAGACTAGTCAGGATCGAGGGAAAGATGAAAGGAGCAAAGTACAGAGAGATCCTTGTTGAAAACTTGCTCCAGAACACTCAGGACCTCAGATTGGGGTGAAGGTTCACCTTCCAACAGGACAACGACCCGAGATACACAGCCAAGATAATGCAGGTGTGGCTTCGGGACAAGTCTGTGAATGTTCTTAAGTGGCCCAGCCAGAGCCCGGACTTGAACCCAATCGAACATCTCTGGAGAGACCTGAAAATAGCTGTGCAGCGATGCTCTCCATCCAACCTGGCAGAGCTGGAGAGGATACGCAGAGAAGAATGGGATAAACTCCCCAAATACAGGTGTGCCTAGCTTGTAGCATCATCCCCAAGAAGACTCAAGGTTGTAATCGCTGCCGAAGGTGCTTCAACAAAGGGTCGGAATACTTATGCAAATGTGATGTTTCAGTTTTTTATTTTTAATACATTTGTAAAAATGACAACAAAAAAAGTGTTTTTTTATCCATTTGATATTTATCAATTGTAGAATAAGGCTGTAACGTAACAAAACGTGGAAAAAGTCAAGGGGTCTGAATAATGACGCTCTGAAGGTCTGTCACTGCCTTGCTCTGTTCTATGCTCTATTCTATTTGATTCTATCCTGTTCTGTTCTATCAGTGCCTTGATATAGCCTTTGGTTGTGTTCTAACAACTGCAGCTGGCAGGTCAGATTTATGGTCCATTTCACTTTGCACTGGAACTCTATTGATCCAAGCTAAGTGTAGGCTCTTTTTCTTTCTTAGGTAAGGAAGTGTCCTCATACTGCAACGGCACAACTCTACTTCTCCTAACATCTCTGGGATGTGATCTTGCACATTTTTCACTGGCATCTTCTAATCTATACAGACATAGATGTGAACATTGACATGATACAGCCGGGGTATGATAACAAACAGAAGTGTTCCAGGATAATTTAAATGCTACAACATAGCGGCAAGGAGAAATTACACATTACTTTTCTGTTTGTTTGCTTGTTAGAGCCAGTTTGATGTTAACACACTGTTTTCACACAATTTTAGCCAATGCAGAAGTATTGTGTCCTCTTCCAGATCCACTTGAAACACTGATGGCAGAGTAATTCATATATGTGCTAAAGTCTGACAGAATTATCCATCTAGCACTCTGGTGATGAGTTCTCTTTATTGGATAAGATTAAAGGAACACATTGCGAGGCCCAGATAAGAGCAGGACAGTGAGTTTAAAGAAGATAGTTGGCTGTGAACAATGGAAATGAATCAGACTAATTCTACAATGCACTCCTGACAAGCTCCCTCTACCTTCATCTATCAGCAGCCGGGATAAATGCCTTGAGATGTCCAAACAAAGGATCCAGGTCAGGGAAGTAGAATTTCTGGTGAGTGACCACTGATCTATTGTCCAAATGTTATTTTCGGTTGGTGGAAATGATACTAGAAACGTTTTGAGCAAATAATGTAAGAAATACAGCAAAGTTGTCTTTTAGCTAGAAAGAGGGTGACCCGGTCTGTCGGCGCCATCTTGTACTTTTGTTAACCCATAGGAGTCTAAGCCTGGGGGAGGCGAGAGGGTACTGGGGACCTTCAGACCAGTCAAGACAAATCTTGTGAGGCCAGTGGGCATCTGACAGAAAAACAAGTGCGTGTTTGTAGGAGTCTCACCTTTCCCTGGAAGGGTCATAATAGTTTATAGGCCACACCGTTCAGATGCTACAGACGATTCGGTGAAAAGACTGATTTTCGGGGTGTCTCATTGTCTGACAAACACTGCTCTAGCTCTGTTACCTTTCACCACAGATGCTGAAGTGCAATATAGGTGGATGCAGTGGATTGAGATGCATACAATGCAAAAAACAGATATCTCTAGCTTAAACTGATGGATTTTTATGGCGATCGTTTATTATGCTAATTAGATTTCCGCGGGGGCATGGACATTGACCTTAGGGGGTTAACCCTCACAAGGCTGCTGGTCCAGATGGCTTCCCAAACCACATTCCTAGAGCATGTGCAGACCAGCTGGCTTCCTCTTGGGCCGACCCCAGGTGGTAAGATAGGCAACAACAAGTCCATCACGCTGATCCTCAATGTGGGATCCCCACAGGGGTGTGTGCTCAGCCCCCTCCTGTACTCCCAGATTACCAACAACAACGAGACAGCCTGCAGGGAGGAGGTGAGATCCCTGTCAGAGTGGTGCCAGGAAAATAACCTCTTCCTCAATGTCAACAAAATGAAAGGAGCTGATCGTGGACTACAGGAGTATGCAGAGAGAGCACGCCCCCATCCACATCGACAGGGCTGTAGTGGAGACGGTCAAAAGCTTAAAGTTCCTCAGCGTGCACATTGCTGAAGATCTGAAATGGTCCCTCCACACTGACACCATAGTGAAAAAGGCACAACAGCACCTCTTCAACCTCAGGAGGCTGAAAACCCTCACAAACCTTTACAGATGCACCATAGAGATCATTATGTGAGGGTGTAGCACCACCTGGTATGGCAACTGCACCACCAGCAACCGCAGGGCTCTCCAGAGCCCACTGGCTGGCCTCCAGGACATCTACAGCACCCGGTGTCACAGGAAGGCCAAGAAGATCATCAAGGACCTCAGCCACCCGAGCCATATCCTGTTCACCCTGCTATCATCTTGCAAGCAGAGACAATATAGGTGCATCAAATAAAATTAAATACAATTTTATTGGTCACATACATGAATGTATTTTCGTGTCAATTGCCAATTGGCAACCCATCCTTTATGGGATTAATTGACACGTAAACAAACATTACCATAATTCACTATGATAAGTAAATGATCATTCTTCCTCCGGCGTTCTCTGCATTGCGCATCCCACTTTTTATTTTATTCCAGGCTTTATCTAAATTTTCCTCAAACTGAAATACGCAATGGACAAAAACACATTTAAATTTCTCCTCATCACTCAGCCACATAATGCCAGGTATATCTGGTGTGCATTCTGGAATAAGAGCAAGCGTATATCGTGGTAGAAAGGGAAATAGAGGATAAAATGAGTTTCATTCTCTATTTCTTCAAGGTCACAATAGTTACATAGGCTGTCCTCTTCCATTTCACCACAATACCGACCTGTTTCAATGCGCAGAGGCAATATCCCTGATCTTACTTGTGCACATAGCGATCTCTTGCTTTTAGGTAGGTTTTTTTATTTTTATAATATGTTTATTATTTTACAATAAATAATCAAATAAAAAAGACAGCAATACTAACAATGACATTCATTGTACTGTTGAATGGGATGGCCAATTTAGAGGACAAAACAAAACTTAACTCACACATACACAAAATAAAACAAAATCCTATTAGGTGGTACATGTATATGAAGACAGCATATAGTCATTACAAGCAGTGTAGTTAAGCAAAAAATATATGTTGAGTGGAGTACAGCACAGAGTAGCAGCAGATCGTCAACCCAGTTATGAAACGGGACTAGACCATTTATCCAGTATCGGCTGCCATATTTTGTAAAACATTGGACTTCTATTGGAGGTATTGTATCGAATCTTTTCCATATGTATTACATTCCCTAAATCCCGTAACCACATTAAAAAGGGTTGTGGGGCAAGCCAACCCGTTGTCAGCCGACGACATAGCCCAGGCGGTGGAAACATATCGGTCTACAGGGGAGTTGTTAAAAAGTGACAAGGAGGAACGGAAGCAGTCTTCCAATCCCGTACCCCGGCGCGCCCGCAACCGAAATGTCCAAGCCCCCCCCGGAGGTGGGAGAAGTCAGCCTCCCCACAGCAGGGTCGGTGTTATAAATGTCAGTCTCCTGACCATTATGCCCCACAATGTCCTAGCAAGGATGAGCCCATGGTCACGGATTCATCACTGCCTACCCCCACACATCCCGTTTTGAGGGGGCAGGATCAACACTGTTGGTTAGCAGAGATAGCTCCAGCCTCAGAGATTCCGGTTTGAGTCGAAGGACAAGATGTGGTAGCAATTCTCGACTCGGGAAGTATGGTTACGTTAGTAGAGGAGCGGATGGTGACATCCGCAACACTGCTACCAGACAAAGTAGCCGTATCCTGTATCCATGGAGAAACCCACTATTACCCCACTGTGAATCTGCCTATTCTCACTCCAAAAGGAAGGTGTACAGTCAGGGCAGGGATAGTGCCCCAGCTGAAGGTGCCATTATTGATCAGGAGAGACTGTCCCCTATATAAGGAGCTTCGGCAGATGACGTTATGCACGGGAAGAAGGGGGACAGGAAAGAAGAGAAAATCCAAGCCCGAGGTAGTAGTCCTACAAGGAGACGTAGCCGCGTCCTCATCCTCTGCAGCAGAGGAAGAAATAGAGACCCAACGTTTATGACAGATTTTCCAGGAAACCACCGATGAAGACAAATGTGAAGGGTTATACACAACGCAGGAAGGAAGGAGCAACCAGGCGCTAATGGATATATTTGAAGCTCCATCCGAGGAGGGAACCTAGATGGGATTCTCCTCGGTCACCCCTGATGGGGATGGGGAACAACCTCCACATCCCTCTACCGAGGTCGACCTGCCCCAGGAATTAGTTCGGCAGTTCGGCACCTCTATGCACCTCGCAGCATAGAGACCCAGACGTAAGGGAGGCCATGAGGAAGGTGATCGACAGGAGGAACGTCGACGGATCAGGTGAGCCCCCTCTTCCTTACTATGCAATCAGGCGGGGTCTCTTATACTGGGTCGTATGACGAAGGGGGGAAAACCAGGAATTACTAATGGTGCCTAGACCATACAGGGATACAGTTCTACAGTTAGCCCATTCCCACGTCCAAGGAGGACACCTGGCACGAGACAAGACTATTGACAGAATCATGCAGAGATTCTATTGGCCCCGGGTCACCCGGGATGTGGCCAGGTATTGTAGGATGTGTGATCAATGTCAACGTACAGCTCCACGGCCACACCTACGTAAACCTTTGATTCCACTCCCCATCATAGAGACTCCCTTTGAACGCATAGCTATGGACCTTGTAGGACCCTTCCCAAAATCCGCCAGAGGACACGAGTAGATCCTAGTGGTTATAGATTACGCTACCAAGTTCCCGGAGGCCATACCCCTGCGTAACATGTCGTCAAAGGGAATTGCCAAGGAGTTATTCCTGATGTTCTCTCGTGTGGGCCTCCCCAAGACGATCTTAACCGATCAAGGAACCCCGTTCATGTCCCAGTTGATGAAGGACTTGTGTCGGTTTTCTCAGGTTCAACAGATACGTACAAGCATATTCCACCCTCAAACAGACGGGTTGTGTGAACGCTTGAACAAAAGATTAAAAGCATGTTGAGAAGAGTGGTGTCCAGAGACGGGAAAAACTGGGACATGCTTCTCCCACACTTAATGTACCCCAGGCATTCACTGGATTCTCTCCGTTTGAATTGCTCTATGGCAGACCCTGTTGAGGAATCCTCGACTTAGCCAAGGAGACCTGGGAGACCCAACCATGCCCCTTTCGATCCACAATAGAACACGTTACCCTGATGAGAGACCGCCTGTCAGCAGTGTGGCCCATAGTCAAGGAGCATATGGAGAAGGCACAAAGGACCCAAGGCCTATGATAAGTCCGCGACCCCCCGTGAGTTCACCGTGGGAGAGAAAGTGATGGTGCTTGTGCCCACGGCCGAACATCGCTTGCTGGCGCAGTGGAGGGGGCCCTACGAGGTAATGAAAAGGGTCTCACCGGTCAATTACCTCATCAAGCAACCTGACAGGAGGAAGAAGGTCCAACTCTATCACATAAACCTGCTGAAGACGTACCATGGACGAGAGGAGGAGGTGGCTTTGATGGCCCTGGAGGGCAAAGGAAAAGAGGAGGCTCTACCACAGGTGCGCCGTGGCCAAACTCTCCTACCGGAGCAGTCAAGACAGCTAGAAAGGCTGATTATGAACTTCGGTCGAATATTCTCTCCATTCGCAGGACAAACAGATGTCCTGTTCCACCATATCCACACTGAACCCGGCAAGAAGGTGCATATCCGCCCTTACAGGATTCCTGAGGCTCGCCGAGTCATCGCTAAGAAAGAGGTAAGGGAGATGTTGAGGATGGGCGTGATCGAGCCATCGACGAGTGAGTGGTCCAGTCCCATAGTCCTGGTCCCCAAATCCGATGGTAGTATGAGACTCTGCAACGACTTTAGGGGCGTGAATGCCATCTCTACGTTTGATGCGTATCCCATGCCCCACGTGGATGAACTCTTGGAGCGCTTAGGAAGGCCAAGTTCATCACCACCCTTGATTTGACGAAGGGATATTGGCAAGTGCCGGTGGCTCCGGAGGATCGCCCAAAGACTGCCTTCGCCACCCCAGAGGGGCTTTTCCAGTATGTGAGGATGCCCTTCGGACTGCATGGTGCCGCTGCAACATTCCAACGCCTCATGGATGCCATTCTACGGCCCCATCAAGAGTATGCAGTGGCATATGTAGACGATGTGGTCATCCACAGCGAGGACTGGGATAGTCACCTCCTGCGATTACGGGCGGTGCTCGTGAGTTTGGAAGCCACAGGGTTGACAGCCAATCCAAATAAATGCTGCCTGGGACTGTCCGAAGCGGAATACCTGGGGTACACCATGGGGAATGGGAAAATACTCCCACAGGCAGAGAAAACCAGGGCAATTCGTGACTGGCCTCAACCCCGGACCAAGCGAGACGTTCGGGCCTTCTTAGGGATAACAGGATATTATCGCCGTTTTATCCCGGGATATGCAACCATTGCCAACCCCCTCACAAACCTCATCAGGAAAAACCTGCCAAACCAGGTAGAGTGGAAAGACTAGACGGAAGAGGCCTTTCAATTGCTAAAAGATGGCCTGTGTTCTGCTCATGGTGATATAAATGGGGTGGTTTGCTTAGTTTTCTAGATTTATAATGTGTACAGGCTCCGGACTTCTCAGAAGAGTTCATTGTGCAGGTCGACACCTCGGATACAGGGCTCGGGGCTGTACTAGCTCAGGGTAAAGGTGAAGCAGAGAAGCCGATTCTCTTCATTAGTAGGAAGCTCAGCGATCGGGAACAGAGGTATGCGACCGTAGAGAAAGAGGCCTTAGCCATCAAGTTGGCCCTCGATTATCTCCGGTACTACCTACTGGGTCGGAGGTTTGCATTAGTTACTGACCATGCGCCCCTCATGTGGATGGCTGGTAAGAGAAACAATAACAACAGAATAGCCAGATGGTTTTTGTCTTTACAACCTTTATCTTTCCATGTCATCCACAGGGCCAGATCGAGGAACGAGAATGCAGACGCGCTGTCCCGATGCGACCAAGACGGTGCGTCTGGCGCCCGACCCTCCGGTTCGGTCCTGGGGGGGAAGGTATGTGGAAGGAAGACCAGAAGGCAGGCTGGGCACATGGATAGTAGTCCAACAAGGCATGGGAGACAAGGTAACCAGAGGCAATTAAGCACAGCTGACGGTACTAATGACATACTCTCCTTCCCCTATAAGAGAGAGAATGGAACCAGCAGAGAGGGGAGGGGAAAACTATCTCTGGAAGATGGCCACCGAGAGAGAGGAGCTATCCAGGAAGAACCACTAAGACGGTGACAATCCCGTGACTTTTTTTTGTTGTAGTTTAAAGATAATCCTATTGTGTTCCTGTTTCATCTGGAGAAGAAGATGTATGTTTTTCCTTGGAAGATTTTCATTGATTATGTTGGAGTGTTTTTGTTGACCAAATGTCCTCAATAGAGAACAATCAAGAAAACCTACTCCTGACTCGTTTATTCCACCTTCCCGCTTTAGAGTGACGCCCAATTACTTGGTCCGCTCACACTAGAGACCAACCCTTTTGAATGGGGTTTGACAAGGATCAAGCTATCTAATGTAGGACTATTTGGCTTCATGCCATACTGTGGGATATGTGTCCTTACGAAATTCCTGATTTGGAGGTATCTGAAAAAATGTGTTGTTGGCATGTTGAACTTTCCCTGTAATTGTTGAAATTAAGCTGACCTTCTGTGTATAGATTACCAATTGTTGTGAGCCCCTTCTCCCTCCACTGTGAAAACACCACATCATCCAATGCGGGGTGGAAAGCATGATTCAGGCAAATCGGGCTGTCAATGTATACAGTGGGTATGTAATCAAACAAAAGGTTCTCAATTTGGGTTTACGATTAATCTCCTCCACCCATTTTTTTATATTGCATCAACAGTTGTCTTTTAATCATATCTATGTCTCCCTTAATTTGGTTAATGTACAGATCTTCACAGTCAGACTGTTGAATAAGGTCAGTCATTTTAGTTGCCCAGGCTCCCCCTATGGATAGATCCCATTGAAAAACTTTCCTAGCTATTCTGGCAGTTGGCAAATCCAACAGTCGATTCAAAAGTCTCACCACACACACCTTCCATTTCACCTCACAGGGTTCCCAACCCATGTTCATAGTTATTGCAAGTATAGGCACAAACTTGTGGAGACCTAAAAAAGTAACGCGCATGTTTAGCAGATGTTATTGAGAGTGTAGCGAAATGCTTGTGTTTCTAGCTCCAACAGTGCAGTAATGTCTAACATTTAATATCTACCAATTTCACAACAATACACACAATGCACAGAAATTTAAAGTAAAGGAATGGATTATATGGATATATACACAACCGGTGTTTGAGCCAATGCGTTTGAGACAATCAGTTGTTTTGTGACAAGGTACAGGGGTATACAGAAGATAGCCCTATTTGGTAAAAGACCAAGTCCATATTATGGCAAGAACTGTTCAAATAAGCAAAGAGAAACGACAGTCCATCATTACTTTAAGACATGAAGGTCAGTCGATATGGAAAATTTGCAGTCGCAAAAAAAACATAAAGAGCTATGATGAAACGGGCTCTCACGAGGACCGCCATGGGAATGAAAGACCCAGAGTTATCTCTGCTGCAGAGGATACTTTTATAAGAGTTACCGGACTCATAAATTGCAGCCCAAATAAATGCTTCACAGAGATCAAGTAACAGACACCTCTCAACATCAACTGATCAAAAAGAGACTGTGTGAATCAGGCTTTCATTGTTGAATTGCTGCAAAGGAACCACTACTAAAGGACATCAATAATAAGAATAGACTTGCTTGGGCCAAGAAACACGAGCAATTGAAATTAGACCGGTGGAAATTTGTCCTTTGGCCTGGAGTCCAAATTAGAGATTTTAGATTTTTGATTCCAACCACTGTGTCATTGTGAGACGCGGTGTGGGTGAACAGATGATCTCAGCATGTGCATTTCCCACGGTAAAGCATGGAGGAGGAGATGCTATGTGAGACGCGGTGTGGGTGAACAGATGATCTCAGCATGTGCATTTCCCACGGTAAAGCATGGAGGAGGAGATGCTATGTGAGACGCGGTGTGGGTGAACAGATGATCTCAGCATGTGCATTTCCCACGGTAAAGCATGGAGGAGGAGATGGTATGTGAGACGCGGTGTGGGTGAACAGATGATCTCAGCATGTGCATTTCCCACGGTAAAGCATGGAGGAGGAGATGCTATGTGAGACGCGGTGTGGGTGAACAGATGATCTCAGCATGTGCATTTCCCACGGTAAAGCATGGAGGAGGAGATGGTATGTGAGACGCGGTGTGGGTGAACAGATGATCTCAGCATGTGCATTTCCCACGATAAAGCATGGAGGAGGAGATGGTATGTGAGACGCGGTGTGGGTGAACAGATGATCTCAGCATGTGCATTTCCCACGGTAAAGCATGGAGGAGGAGATGGTATGTGAGACGCGGTGTGGGTGAACAGATGATCTCAGCATGTGCATTTCCCACGATAAAGCATGGAGGAGGAGATGGTATGTGAGACGCGGTGTGGGTGAACAGATGATCTCAGCATGTGCATTTCCCACGGTAAAGCATGGAGGAGGAGATGGTATGTGAGACGCGGTGTGGGTGAACAGATGATCTCAGCATGTGCATTTCCCACGGTAAAGCATGGAGGAGGAGATGGTATGTGAGACGCGGTGTGGGTGAACAGATGATCTCAGCATGTGCATTTCCCACGGTAAAGCATGGAGGAGGAGATGGTATGTGAGACGCGGTGTGGGTGAACAGATGATCTCAGCATGTGCATTTCCCACGGTAAAGCATGGAGGAGGAGATGGTATGTGAGACGCGGTGTGGGTGAACAGATGATCTCAGCATGTGCATTTCCCACGGTAAAGCATGGAGGAGGAGATGGTATGTGAGACGCGGTGTGGGTGAACAGATGATCTCAGCATGTGCATTTCCCACGATAAAGCATGGAGGAGGAGATGTTATGATGTGGGGGTGCTTTGCTGGTGACACTGTCTGTGATTTACTTAGAATTCAAGGCACTCTAAACCAGTAAAAAATTAAGAAAAACCCTTGAATGAGTAGGTGTTTCAAAACTTTTGACCGGTCGTGTAAATATTTGGCCGAGCAATGTCAGAGCGGTATAGACTAAGATACAGTAGAATAGAATAGATTATATACATATGAGATGAGTAATGCAAAATATGTAAACATTATTAATAAAGTGAGTAGTGTTCCATTACAAAAGTGGCCAGTGATTTCAAGTCTATGTATATAGGACAGCAGACACTAATGTGCTGGTGATGTCTATTTAACAGTCTGATAGCCTTGAGATAGAAGCTGTTTTTTAGTCTCTCTGTCCCAGCTTTTATGGACTTGTACTGACCTCGCCTTCTGGATGATTGCGGGGTGAACAGGCAGTGGCTCTCATGGTTGTTGTCCTTGATGATCTTTTTGGCCATCCTGTGACATCGGGTGCTATAGGTGTCCTAGAGGCGAGGTAGTTGCTGCGGGCAGACAGCACCACCCTCTGGAGAGCTCTACGGTTTCAGGTTGTGCAGTTGCCGTACTAGGCGGTGATACAGCCCAACAGGATGCTCTCAATTGTGACTCTAAAAGTTTGTGAGGGTTTTAGGTGCCAAGACAAATTTAGTCAGCCTCCTGAGGTTGAAGAGTCACTGTTGTGCCTTCTTCACAACACTGTATGTGTGGGTAGACCAGTTTACGTTGGTAAGTGATGTGTATACAGAGGAACTTGAAGCTTTCCACATTCTCCACATTTTCCACATTCTCTTCTTCTCAATGTGGATAGCGGGGTGCTCCCTCTGATATTTCCTTAAGTCCATGATCAGCTCCTTTGTTTTGTTGATGTTGAGTGAGTGGTTATTGTCCTCGCACCACACTCCAAAGGCTTTCACCTCCTCCCTGTAGTCTCATCATTGTTGATAATCAGGCCTACTACTGTTGTGTCATCTGCAAACTTGATTAGTGATTTGGAGGTGTGCGTGGCCACACAGTCACTGGTGAACAGGGAGTACAGGAGGGGACTGAGCAACTACTCTTGTGGGGCCCAGTGTTGAGGATCTGCGAAGTGGAGGTGTTATTTCCTTCCTTCACCACCTGGGGTTTGCCCATCAGGAAGTCCAGGACCCGGTGGCACAGGGCAGCGTACAGACCCAGGGCCTTGAGCTTAGTGATAAGCTTGGAGGGTACTATGATGTTGAATGCTGAGCTGTAGTCAATGAACAGTATTCTTACATCGGTATTCCTCTTGTCCAGATGGGATAGTGTGCAGTGTGATGGTGATTGCATCGTCTGTGGATCTATTGGGTCAGTAAGCAACTTGAAATGGGTCTAGGGTGTCATGTAAGGTTGAGGTGATACGATCCTTGACTTGTCTCTCAAAGCACTTCATGATGACAGAAGTGAGTGCTGCGGGGCGATTGTCATTTAGTTCAGTTACCTTTTCTTTATTGGGTACAGGATCAATGGTGGCCATCTTGAAGCATGTGGGGACGAGAGTTAACACAGCTTAAATGTCTTACTCACGTCGGAAATTGAGAAGGAGTGCCCACTGTCATAGGTAGCGGGCCGTGTCAGTGGCACTGTGTTATCCTCAAAGCGGGTGAAGAAGGTGTTTAGCTTGTCCAGAAGCAAGACGTCAGTGTCCGAGACGTGGCTAGTTTTCCTTTCATTGTCTGCTGCAGAGGATAAGTTCAATGGAGTTAACTGCACCTCAGAATGAGTAGGTATGTCAATATTGTTGACTGGTACTGTACGTGTTGTGTCTAAGCCGTTGAATTGCGACTCCACTTTGTCTCTATACTGACGTTTTGCCTGTTTGATTACCTTACAGAAGGAATAACTACACTGTTTGTATTTGGCCATATTCCCCGTCACCTTGCATTGGTTAAATACGGTGGTTCGCTCTTTCAGTTTTGCGCGAATGCTGTCATCTATCCACGGTTTCTGGTTAGGGCAGGTCGTATTAGTCACAGTGGGTACATCATCTTCCTGATAAACTCAGTCACCGTATCAGTGTATTCGTCAATTTTATTCTCGGAGGCTAGCAGAATATATCCCAGTCCACGTGATCAAAACAATTTTGAAGTATGGATTCCGATTGGTCAGACCAGCGTTTGTGTAGTCGTTAGCACGGGTATTTCCTGTTTGAGTTTTTGCCTGAAGGAAGAGAGGAATAAATTGGAGTCAGATTTTCTGAAGGGAGGGTCTTGTAGGCATCCCAGAAGTTGGAGTAGCAGTGGTTGAGTGTTTTAGCAGCACGAGTACTTACAGTCAATGTGTTTTCCTCAAATATGTTATATTAAAATCACCAGCTTCAATAAATGTGACCTCAGGATGTATGGTTTCCAGTTTCCATAAAGTCCAGTGAAGTTATTTTAGGGCCATCGTGGTATCGACTTGAGGGTGAATATACACGGCTGTGACCATATGCAAAGGGAATTCTCTTGGGAGTTAATAATGTCGGCATTAGATTGTTATGTGTTCTAGGTTGGGCGAAGAAAAGGACTTTAGTTTCTGTATATTATCACAATCACACCAAGAGTAGTTAATCACGAAACATACACCCCTGCCCTTCTTCATCATGGAGAGATATTTATACCTGTCTGCGCGATGAACTGAGAACCCAACTGGCTGTACGGACTCAGACAGTATATCCTGAGAGAGCCATTTTTCCATGAAACACAGTATGTTACAATCCCTGATGTCTCTCTGGAAGGAAATCCTCACCCTGAGCTCGTCAACTTTATTTTCCAGGTACTGAACAATAGCGAGTAATATACTCGGGAAGCGGTGGGTGGTGTTTGCGCCTCCGGAGTCGGACTGGAAGTTCACTCCGAATACCTTTTCTCCACCGGCTTTGGATCAGCCTCTGGAATCAGTTCTATTGTCCTGGCTGGTACGAACAAAGGATCAGATTCGGGAAAGTCGTATTCCGGGTCGTAATGCTGGTAATGCTGGTGAGTTACCGCCGCTCTGAAATCCAAAAGTTCTTCCCGGCTGTATGTAATAACACCAAAAGAATTCTGGGCTAATAATATAATAAATAAAATACTGCAAAGTTGCATGGGGCTAGAAGCAAGGCTGCCATATCTATCCGCACCATCTATTTAGTCACCTTTATCGAGGGTCTCAACAATTTTGGACCGAACTGCATCAAAGCTTGGACCCAGAGACTAAAAAAAGAAAACAAGCCATTAGTCTGTTGAACAGTCATCACCAGCCAGCCTCTGCCCGGTACCCTGCCTTGTACTTTAGATACTATCCCTAGCCGGCTACCACCAAGAACTCTACCCTGAACCTTAGAGACTGCTGTCCTATGACGATAGAGTCTAGATCTACCAAGTGAGAGATGTGATTTCCCCTCCTTCCTGACTGTTATGACGGCTGTGTGGTCCCATGGTGTTTGTACTTGCGTACTATTGTTTGTACAGATGAGCTTCAGGCGTTTGGAAATTGCTCCCAAGGATGAACTTGACTTGTGGAGGTCTACAGGTTTTTTTCTGAGGTCTTGGCTGATATCTTTTGATTTTCCCATGATGTCAAGCAAAGAGGCACTGAGTTTGAAGGTAGGCGTTGACATACATCCACAGGTACACATCCAATTGACTCTAAAGCCATTTTCCAAACTGTTTTAAGGCACAGTCAACTTAGTGTATGTAAACTTCTGACCCACAGGAATTGTCATACAGTGAATTATAAGTGAAATAATCTGTCTGTAAACAATAAACAATTGTTGGAAAAATGACTTGTGTCATGCACAAGTAGATGTCCTAACCTAACCGTTTTGATGACTCCAACCTAAGTGTATGTAAACTTCCGACTTCAACTGTACATGTTTCTATATAGCACATCATAATAATATGGTGAAAACATGTTTTTAGAATTTTTTGTTCAGTTTATTGTGAAATGAAATACAAAAATATCTCATTTACATACTGTAAGTATTCACACACCTGATTCAATACTTTGTAAAGGTACCGATGGTGGCAATTACAGCTGTGAGTCTTTTTTGTGTAAGTCTCTATACCTTTGCTCAAGTACAATATTTGCCCATTATTCTTTTTGAAATTCTTGAACCTCTGTCAAGTTGATTGTTGATCATTCCAAGAAAGACATGTTCAATGTCATGCTGATTTAAGTCAAAACTGTAACTAGGCCACTCAGGAAAATTCAATGTCGTCTTGGTAAGCAACGCCAGTGTATATTTGGCCTTGTGTTTTAGGTTATTGTCCTGCTGAAAGGTGAATTCATCTCCCAGTGTCTGTTGGAAAGCAGACAGAACTAGGTTTTCCTCTAGGATTTTTCCTGTTCTTGCTGTTGGATTCTGTTTCTTTTTTATCTCTAGTCCTTGCTGATGACAATCAAAATCAATCAAATGTATTCATAAAGCCCTTTTTAAATCAGCAGATGTCACAAAGTGCTTATACAGAAACCCAGGCTAAAACCCCAAAAAGCAAGCAATGCAGATGTAGAAGCACGGTGGCTACAAAAAAATGCCTAGAAAGGCAGGAACCAGGCTCTGAAGTATGGCCAGTCCTTTTCTGGCTCTTACGGGTGGATATTATACTGTATGTTCAAATGTTCATATATGACCAGCAGGGTCAAGTAATAATCACAGTGTTTGTAGAGGGTGAAACAGGTCAACACCTCAGGACTAAATTTCAGTTGGCTTTTCATAGCCCAGCATTCAGAGGTCGAGACAGCAGTAGAGAGGGAGGGAGAGAGAGACGAAGAGAGAGAGAGAGAGGGTCTAAAACAGCAGGTCTGGGACAAGCAGCACGTCCGGTGAACAGGTCATAGCCACAGGCAGAACTGTTGAAACTATAGCAGTAGCACAACAAGGTGGACTAGGGGACAGGGATAGCCAGGAGTTGTCAGGCCAGGTAGTCCTGAGGCATGATCCTAGGGTCCTCTGGGAGGGGAGAGAGACAGATGGAAGAGTTAGAAGGAACATAGTTAAGTACACACAGGAGACCAAGTAAGACAAGAGAATTACACCAGATAGGACAGACTGACCCTAGCACCCCAGCATATAGACTATTGCAGCATAAATACTGGAGACTGAGATGGGGGGTTGGGGGGGCCAATCAGGCAGAATATATTCTCACCCACTTTGCCAAAGCACAATCGCCACACCACTAGAGGGATATCAACAGACCAACAACTTACTACCCTAAGACAAGGCTGAGTACAGCCAACGAAGAACTCCCCCACTACACGAACCAAAGAAGGCAAAATAACGGACAGGAGAATCGTGTCAGTAACTCAACCCCAAAAAGCCTTGACCGACATAATGCACCCCTCTTATGGACGGAATGGGTGAGCTCCAGTAAGTCAGTCACTCAGCCCCTGTAATAGGGTCAGAGGCAGACAATCCCAGTAGAGAGAGGGGTGCCAGCCAGGCAAAGACCGCAAGGGCTGTTCGTTACTCCGTTGCCTTCGCACCCCTGAGATAGACTACACTCAATCATAGGACCTCTGAAGAGATGAGTATTCAGTAAAGACTTAAAGGTCAAGACCGTGTCTGTGTCTCTCACGGGATAGGCAGACCGTTCCATATAAATATAGCTCTATAGGAGAAAGCCCTGCCTCCAGCTGTTTTCTTAGATATTCTAGGGACAATACGGAGGCCTACGTTTTGTGACGGTAGCGTACGCAGGGTTGGGCAGGTTACTTTCTAAATGTACTCCGTTACCGTTACTAGTTACCTGTACAAAATTGTAATCAGTAATGTGCATTTTGGATTACCCAAACCCTGTAATGTAAACTGATAATATTTAGATCACATTACCTCTTAAATATGGAAATATGGAAGCATAGATTAGCCAAATTGTTTTACCTGAGCATTACCCCAATATCGAAGGACTTATTGGCCAGCCCTACTCTGTTGTTTATGATTTTGTTGCCATGGAGGACAGATAGGGCTCATTGATTCGAGTTGAAAAATACATGCTGTGCTCATGGAATGGCATGCTTTGGGCAAAAATGAATGCCACATGCTTAATTTACTGTAGGCCTCTTGTTAACTTTTTTGTTGGTGACATTTGATAATATGCAGCTGTTTAAAGGGGAAATCCACAAATGAAACAATAACAAAACAGCCACCCCGTCTCTGTTTTGGTAGAAATCTAAGGGGGGGTCCTGGAGAAATGTAACCACTCTCAGATAAAATAGACATAGCTTTGGATGCAAGGACTGACCATTCATGATATCAAAATGATTGTTTTATCCACATTTACAATGTTTACAAACATTGGAGAAAAACAACCTTATATGTTGGGTTCTCATAAAGTGTAACAGCTGAACTAAACTCCTGAGGCATTTAGAAGTTATCTTCTTCAATAATCAATGGATATACATACAGTACCAGTCAAAAGTTTGGACACACCTTCTCATTCAAGGGTTTTTCTTTGTTTGTACTATTTTCTACATTGTAGAATAATAGTGAAGACGTCACAATTATGAAATAACACATATGGAATCATGTAGTAACCAAAAAAGTGTTAAATTAAACAAATTAAAATATATTTCAGAATTTAGATTCTTCAAAGTAGCCACCCTTTGCCTTGATGACAGCTTTGCACACTTTTGGCATTCTCTCAACCAGCTTCATGAGGAATGCTTTTCCAACTTTCTTGAAGGAGTTCCTACATATGTTGGTGCACTTGCTGGCTGCTTTTCCTTCACTCTGCGGTCCAACTCATCCCAAACCATCTCAATGGGAATGAGGTCAGGTGATTGTGGAGGCCAGCACATCTGGTGCAGAACCATCACTCTTATTCTTGGTCAAATAGTCCTTACACAGCCTGGAGGTCAAGCAAATGATAGTCCCACTTAGGACTGTGGCGGTAACAAAATTTCATCAGCCCGTGAATTTCAAGCAAATAACTGTCAGTCTCACAGTAATTGACCATTAATTAACATTAACAGAAACACATTTAGCATCTAATGTTTACATACCCTACATTACTCATCTCATATGTACTCATATCTCATACTGTACTCTATACCACCTACTGCATCTTGCCATCTTTATGTAATACATGTATCACTAGCCACTTTAAACAGTGCCACTTAATATAATGTTTACATACCCTACATTACTCATCTCATATGTATATACTGTACTCTATACCACCTACTGCATCTTGCCATCTTTATGTAATACATGTATCACTAGCCACTTTAAACAGTGCCACTTAATATAATGTTTACATACCCTACATTACTCATCTCATATGTATATACTGTACTCTATACCACCTACTGCATCTTGCCATCTTTATGTAATACATGTATCACTAGCCACTTTAAACAGTGCCACTTAATATAATGTTTACATACCCTACATTACTCATCTCATATGTATATACTGTACTCGATACCATCTACTGCATCTGGCCTATGCCGTTCTGTACCATCACTCATTCATATATCTTTATGTACATATTCTTCATCCCTTTACACGTGTGTGTATAAGGTAGCTGTTGTGAAATTGTTAGGTTAGATTACTCGTTGGTTATTACTACAAAGCACAAGCATATCGTTAACATCTGCTAACCATGTGTATGTGACAAATAAAATTTGATTTGATTTTGATTTTCTGGCTTCCACACGTAGCCTCCAAGCCATTTTATAAAGTCTAATAAATCCATGTAGTATAGCCTACACCTTCACGATAAATCCATTGTTTATTTTAGACAGGTCTAAAGAAGCATGATATGAAGAAAATGTAGTCTCTTTCAGAAGAAAATAATAACATGCTCTGATATTCTGAGTTGTCCTTATGTTAGGTCCCGATGTGGCTATGCTAAATGGCTGTGGGTACACTAGTTCATTTAGCAGACAATATTTGCTTATAATTCCGTGGCATTATTTTGTAGTATGAAGAATACAATTGAACAAAGCTGAATAAAATAGTGGTGAGCGGTTAACAAAGAAATAGGTACTCCTATATGCTTAATTTAGAGTTATTAATGTATCTTTAGTTGTTCTACATACGTTGGGCTTTATGTTTTGATATTTAATACATTGTAACGCTGCATGATGAGACTCTAATGATGATTTGAAAAAAGTTGCTTGAAAGGCCTGAGCTCTGCTTTGTTGTTTTGCGCACTCGTTACACACTCCGATAGTCTCTCATTCACAAGCACTTGATAATGCCTCGAATTTCATGGTGGCATCCCCTTCGTGGCCATAACGAACCCGGAAAAAATCCACACCCTTAGCCGCCGCGTTGTGCCCGTCTCCCTGAGTGTGCTGTGCAATCAACAGCATCTCTCACTCACATGGCTCGCCGTCATGTGATCGGGTCTTTACCACAGGCCACACGTTTAAGACAGACACATCTGGGACGCAACTGCACGTGTCATTGTCCAATTCCGAGGTGCATTGTTGAATGAACGGTCCACATTTACTTTTCGTCAGCCGACAAGATGAGTAGGTCCAACCAACAACAAAAGCACGAGCCTATGTCAATATTCTATCCCCCATAGTACAAAAGTCGACCTATTCTATTCTGTGCAAGAAATAAAGCAATTTAATAAAGCCCCATAAATTGAATTGAAATAAATATTCCAAACAGTCTGGGACAGTTGTGGGATGCGATAGATCCCAAATTATTACAACCACAAGCATCAAAAAAACTTGTTTTATGCAATGTGGCTGACGCAACAGATCAGAACGTTTAGCTTAAAATGTTGATAAACTATTAAGCTATTTCGTCACATTATAAGTGCAGCAATGCACACATGGCAGTAGGCTATAAGCCCGAATGTTTGATATGCTGAAAACACCATTAACAAAAGTGACCTCAAATGCATTTATGGATGTAATACGTTTATTATAAAGGTATATTTTTATGGTTAAAATGTTCTTCCCCATTGTTGAAACTCATGTGCTGCCTATATATGCCCGTTAAGCTCTACACCCCCTGTAAAGCTTATTGATGTGCTTAATTTGAAGAAGTTATGTTCCACTTTAGTTGTGATTATAAGCTTATTGAAACATATAGGCCTATGGGCTAGGCTACGTGACGTGTGTGTCTACGATTCAAACAAAGGCGCAAAAAAAGGCATTGTTTCCTACGCTGGGCGTCATTCACAAGTGATGATACATAATTCACAAGTGATAGGCAATTGTTGTCACCCATCAGACTATTCTTGATTTCATCTTCTCTTTAAGTATATGATATAATATATGTGTGACATTTGTTTTGATTTAGAATGGACCATTATCATGCGCCTGTAAAACTCTTGAACGTGCCGTCCTTGGCCAGCTCTCCCGCTATCTCTCTCAGAATGACCTTCTTGATCCAAATCAGTCAGGTTTCAAGACTAGTCATTCAACTGAGACTGCTCTTCTCTGTATCACGGAGGCGCTCCGCACTGCTAAAGCTAACTCTCTCTCCTCTGCTCTCATCCTTCTAGACCTATCGGCTGCCTTCGATACTGTGAACCATCAGATCCTCCTCTCCACCCTCTCAGAGTTGGGCATCTCCGGCGCGGCCCACGCTTGGATTGCGTCCTACCTGACAGGTCGCTCCTACCAGGTGGCGTGGCGAGAATCTGTCTCCTCGCCACGCGCTCTCACCACTGGTGTCCCCCAGGGCTCTGTTCTAGGCCCTCTCCTATTCTCGCTATACACCAAGTCACTTGGCTCTGTCATAACCTCACATGGTCTCTCCTATCATTGCTATGCAGACGACACACAATTAATCTTCTCCTTTCCCCCTTCTGATGACCAGGTGGCGAATCGCATCTCTGCATGTCTGGCAGACATATCAGTGTGGATGACGGATCACCACCTCAAGCTGAACCTCGGCAAGACGGAGCTGCTCTTCCTCCCGGGGAAGGACTGCCCGTTCCATGATCTCGCCATCACGGTTGACAACTCCATTGTGTCCTCCTCCCAGAGCGCTAAGAACCTTGGCGTGATCCTGGACAACACCCTGTCGTTCTCAACCAACATCATGGCGGTGGCCCGTTCCTGTAGGTTCATGCTCTACAACATCCGCAGAGTACGACCCTGCCTCACACAGGAAGCGGCGCAGGTCCTAATCCAGGCACTTGTCATCTCCCGTCTGGATTACTGCAACTCGCTGTTGGCTGGGCTCCCTGCCTGTGCCATTAAACCCCTACAACTCATCCAGAACGCCGCAGCCCGTCTGGTGTTCAACCTTCCCAAGTTCTCTCACGTCACCCCGCTCCTCCGCTCTCTCCACTGGCTTCCAGTTGAAGCTCGCATCCGCTACAAGACCATGGTGCTTGCCTACGGAGCTGTGAGGGGAACGGCACCGCAGTACCTCCAGGCTCTGATCAGGCCCTACACCCAAGCAAGGGCACTGCGTTCATCCACCTCTGGCCTGCTCGCCTCCCTACCATTGAGGAAGTACAGTTCCCGCTCAGCCCAGTCAAAACTGTTCGCTGCTCTGGCCCCCCAATGGTGGAACAAACTCCCTCACGACGCCAGGACAGCGGAGTCAATCACCACCTTCCGGAGACACCTGAAACCCCACCTCTTCAAGGAATACCTAGGATAAGATAAGTAATCCTTCTCACCACCCCCCCCCTTAATGATTTAGATGCACTATTGTAAAGTGGCTGTTCCACTGGATGTCAGAAGGTGAATTCACCAATTTGTAAGTCGCTCTGGATAAGAGCGTCTGCTAAATGACTTAAATGTAAAATGTATCAAAACAGAGGCAGCGGGGAAACAATACATGACATCTATGCACTTACAGTGGGGCAAAAAAGTATTTAGTCAGCCACCAATTGTGCAAGTTCTCCCACTTAAAAAGATGAGAGAAAAAAAAACAGAGAATCACATTGTAGGATTTTTAATTTATTTATTTACAAATTATGGTGGAAAATAAGTATTTGGTCACCTACAAACAAGCAAGATTTCTGGCTCTCACAGACCTGTATCTTCTTCTTTCAGGTGCTCCTCTGCCCTCCACTCGTTACCTGTATTAATGGCACCTGTTTGAACTTGTTATCAGTATAAAAGAGTCTAAAACAGTCACACTCCAAATTCCACTATGGCCAAGACCAAAGAGCTGTCAAAGGACACCAGAAATGAAATTGTAGACCTGCACCAGGCTGGGAAGAGTGAATCTGCAATAGGTAAGCATCTTAGTTTGAAGAAATCAACTGTGGGAGCAATTATTAGGAAATGGAAGACATACAAGACCACTATAATCTCCGTCGATCTGGGGCTCCACGCAAGATCTCACCCCATGGGGTCAAAATGATCACAAGAACGGTGAGCAAAAATCCCAGAACCACACGGGGGGACCTAGTGAATGACCTGCAGAGAGCTGGGACCAAAGTAACAAAGCCTACCATCAGCAAGGACTTTGATGATGAAACGTGGCTGGGTCTTTCAGCATGACAATGATCCCAAACACACCGCCCGGGCAACGAAGGAGTGGCTTCGTAAGAAGCATTTCAAGGTACTGGAGTGGTCTAGCCAGTCTCCAGATCTCAACCCCATAGAACATCTTTGGAGGGAGTTGAAAGTCCGTGTTGCCCAGCAACAGCCCCAAAACATCACTGCTTTAGAGGAGATCTGCATGGAGGAATGGGCCAAAATACCAGCAACAGTGTGTGAAAACCTTGTGAAGACTTACAGAAAACATTTGACCTCTGTCATTACCAACAAAGGGTATATAACAAAGTATTGAGATAAACTTTTGTTATTGACCAAATACTTATTTTCCACCGTAATTTGCAAATACATTCATTAAAAATCCTACAATGTGATTTTCTGGATTTGTTTTCTCATTTTGTCTGTCATAGTTGAAGTGTACCTATGGCTGGTGTGTTTACGGACATATTCAATCAATCCCTATCTCAGTCTGCTGTTCCCACATGCTTCAAGAAGGCCACCATTGTTCCTGTTCCCAAGAAAGCTAAGGTAACTGAGGTAAACGACTACCGCCCTGTAGCACTCACTTCCGTCATCATGAAGTGCTTTGAGAGACTAGTCAAGGACCATATCACCTCCACCCTACCTGACACCCTAGACCCACTCCAATTTGCTTACCGCCCAAATAGGTCCACAGACGATGCAATCTCAACCACACTGCACACTGCCCTAACCCATCTGGACAAGAGGAATACCTATGTGAGAATGCTGTTCATCGACCACAGCTCGGCATTTAACACCATAGTACCCTCCAAGCTCGTCATCAAGACCCTGGGTCTCGATCCCGGTAGTTTTGGAATTGTTAGTTTGATTACTTGTTGGTTATTACTGCATTGTCGGAACTAGAAGCACAAGCATTTCACTACACTCACATTAACATCTGCTAACCATGTGTATGTGACAAATAAAATTTGATTTTGATTTGATTTGATTGATTTTGACTAAATACTTTTTTGCCCCACTGTAAATAGCAAATGGAGGACGTTTTTCCCCTTGGTTTATTTTCAGACCAGCCAGGTAGGCTATACTCATTAATATGCTCAATATCAGGAAAGTTAAGAAATAAATATAGTAGGCCCAGCCTATAGAAAGCTGATGGGACCCTCCTCTTTTTATTAGCAGCCATCACTCTGTTTTCTCCCGCAATTTCATAGCCTATAGAAATGTTGCACAACATGAAGTGTTTGATTAGGTTTTCAGATACATTTGCATTGATTTCAAAGTGATTAGAGGGACAATAGAGTGCTGAGTACCAGGCAGTTAGCAAGTTTGTTAGGCTAGAAATAACCAGGGCAGCATCAGAGCTAGGAGAAGCCTAATTTCCGTGACTAAAGGGTCATTGGAATTAGACTGCCTTCCTGACTTGTGAATGCTGATGGGGCGGTAATACGGTCACCGTAACAGCACTAGTCCCACTAAGCGCGAACCAGATGGAATTAGGTATTGCTGCAGAATAGGTAGCTATGCTGTTTAAGTGTGCCTTCAATTGTAAATAAATCACCAACAGTGTCACCATCAAAGCACCCCCACACCATCACACCTCCTACTCTATGCTTAACGGTGAGAACCACACATGCAGAGATCATCCGCTCTCCTTCTCTGTGTCAAACAAAAACACGGCAGTTGGAAACAAAAATCGGAGGTTTGGACCAATCAGACCAAAGGACAGATTTCCACCAGTTGTGTTTATTGTCCCAAGAAAGTAATTTCTTCATATTGGTGTCCTTTAGTAGTGGTTTCTTTGCAGCAATTTGACTATTTCACGCAGTCTCCTCTGAACAGTTGATATTGAGATGTGTCTGTTATTTGAACTCCATGAAGCATTTATTTGGACTACAATTTCTGAGGCTGGTAACTCTAATGAACTTATCCTCTGCAGCAGAGGTAGCTCTGGTTCTTCCTTTCCTGTGGCGCTCCTTATGAGAGCCAGTTTCATCATAGCGCTAGATGGTTTTTGGAGGTAATTTGTTTTTCAACAGGACAATGACCCAACACACCTCCAGGTTGTGTAAGGGCTATCTGACCAAGAAGGAGATTGATGGAGTGCTGCATCAGATGACCTGGCCTACACAATCACCTGACCTCAACACAATTGAGATGTTTGCGATGAGTTGGACCGCAAAGTGAAGGGAAAGCAGCCAACAAGTGCTCAGCATATGTGGGAACTCCTTCAAGACTGTTGGAAAAGCATTCCAGGTGAAGCTCGTTGAGAGAATGCCAAGAGTGTGCAAAGCTGTCATTTTTTATTTTTTTATTTTACCTTTATTTAACTAGGCAAGTCAGTTAAGAACAAATTCTTATTTTCAATGACGGCCTATCAAGGCAAAGGGTGGCTACTTTGAAGAATCTCAAATATATTTTGATTTGTTTAATACTTTTTGGGTTACTGCATGAATCCATATGTATTATTTAATAGTTTTGATGTGTTGTAGAAAATAGTGAATATAAAGAAAAACCCTTGAATGAGTAGGTGTGTCCAATACTTTGACTGGTACTATATATATATATATATAGTCCAAAAATGGATGTAGCAAATACAGATTGCCCCTTTAAGTCTATCCAAGGTGTGCCAGTTTGAGCATGTGTCCATTCGGCCAATGGATTTTTTTGTTTTGTTATCAGCTTGAATTAATGCGCGATGTAGATATCAATAATAAGTGATATCCGTATCGCTGTAGACTACACCACTGCTGTCATCCTTACCTCCAAGTGTTTAATCAAGTTGGATAATCTTTGGATGCAAAAGCCTATTCCTGCTCTTTTCGCGTGATCCATCAAACACATTTGGTGTGTCATCATAGTGGTCTCTGACTTGTGGTCAGACACGCTCAAGTCGAACAAAGTTAAACTTCTGCCTTTTGCGTTGAGAAATCAAATATTTTTTTAAGCAAACATCCTTTTTGAATTTAAAAGTAATACTTGAAGTAATCATCTATTTTTTCAAAAGTATCTGTAATCTGATTACAATATTTTTTGCTGGTAACGGAATGGATTACACTTACCGTTTAAAAAAAATCCATTACTCCCCAACTCTGAGCTTACTGTAGGTATGAACGGCAGGACCAAACCAGAGAGATAGGTAGGAGCAAGCTCATGTAATGCATTGAAGGTTAGCAGTAAAACCTTTACATCAAATCAAAGTTTATTTGTCACTTGTGCCGAATACAATAGGTGTAGGTAGACCTTACAGTGAAATGCTTACTTACAGGCTCTAACCAATAGTGCGGGAAAAAAAGGTATGTGTGTGTGTGTGTGTGTGTGTGTGTGTGTGTGTGTGTGTGTGTGTGTGTGTGTGTGTGTGTGTGTGTGTGTGTGTGTGTGTGTGTGTGTGTGTGTGTGTCTGTGCAGGTAAGTAAAGAAATAAAACAACAGTAAAAATACATTTGAAAATAAGAGTAGCAAGGCTAAATACAGACACCGGTTAGTCAGGCTTATTGAGGTAGTATGTACATGTAGATATGGTTAAAGTGACTATGCATATATAATGAACAGAGAGTAGCAGTAGCGTAAAAGGAGGGGTTGTCGGGAGGTGGGACACAATGCAGATAGACCGGTTAGCCAATGTGCGGGAGCACTGGTTGGTCGGGCCAATTGAGGTAGTATGTACATGAATGTATGGTTAAAGTGACGATGCACACAATGCAAATTGTCCGGGTAACCATTTGGTTACATGTTCAGGAGTCTTATGGCTTGGGGGTAAAAACTGTTGAGAAGACTTTTTGTCTTAGACTTGGTACTCCGGTGCCGCTTGCCATGTGGTATGGCTGGGGTGGCTCGGTCTTTGACAATTTTTAGGGCCTTCCTATGACACCGCCTGGTGTAGAGGTCCTGGATGGCAGGCAGCTTTGCACTAGTGATGTATTGGGCCGTACGCACTACCCTCTGAAGTGCCTTGCGGTCAGAGGCCGAGCAATTGCTGTACCAAGCAGTGATGCAACCGGTCAGGATGCTCTCGATGTTGTAGCTGTAGAACCTTTTGAAGATCTCAGGACCCATGCCAAATCTTTTTAGTTTTCTGACAGGGGAATAGGCTTTGTCGTGCCCTCTTCATAACTGTCTTGGTGCATTTGGACCATTCTAGTTTGTTGTTGATGTGGACAACAACCCTAGACTTAAAAGGAAGCCAGAGGCTAGCATTGGCGTAATACGATCAAATTTTTCAACTCTAGTCAAGATTCTAGCAGCCGAATTTAGCACTGACTGAAGTTTATTTAGTACTTTATCCGGGTAGCTGGAGAGGAGAGCATTGCAGTAGTCTAATCGAGAAGTGACAAAAGCATGGATTAGTTTTTCTGCATCAGTTTTGTACAAAACGTTTCAGATTTTTGCAATGCTATGAAGATGGAAAAAAGCTGCCCTGAATTATTATTGATCAAAAGAGAGATCAGTGTCCAGAGTATTTATTTTATTTTATGTATTTAACCTTTATTTAACTAGTCAAGTCAGTTAAAAAAAAAAAAAATTAAGAACAAATTCTTATTTACAATGACGGCCTACCCCGGGAAAACCCAGACAACTCTGGGCCAGTTGGGCCCAGCCCTATGGTACTCTCAATCGCAGCCAGATGTGATGCAGATTCAAACCAGGTACTGCAGTGACACCTCTTACCACTGAGATGCAGTGTCTTAGACCACTGCGCCACTCAGGAGCAGAGTAATGCTGAGGTCCTTCACAGTTTTATTTGAGACGACTGTACAACCATCAAGATTAATTGTCAGATCAAACAGCAGATCTCTTTTGTCTGAGTTTAACAGTAAAATATTGGCCTGCCATCCACTTCCTTATGGCAGACAACGTATATGGTGTTGTGTGAGCGAGCAGTTTGCGGATTGTGAATAGAGTGCCCCATGGTGGTGGTGGGGTTATGGTATGGGCAGGCATAAGCTACGGACAACGATCACAACGGCATTTTATCGATGACAATTTGAATGCACAAAGCTACCATGACAAGATCGAGAGCCTTGTTGTGCCATTCATCAGCTGCCATCACCTCATGCTTCAGCATGATAATGCATGGCCCCATGTCTCAAGGATCTGTACACAATTCCTGGAAGCTGAAAATGTCCCAGGTCTTCAATGGCCTACATACTCACCAGACATGTCACCCATTAAGCATGTTTGGGATGCTCTGGATAGACGAGTACAGCAGCGTGTTCCAGTTCCAGCCAATATCCACCAGCTTCGCACAGCTATTGAAGAGCAGTGGGGACAACATTCCACAGGCCGCAATCAACAGCCTGATCAACTCCATGAGAAGGAGATGTGTCACGCTGCATGAGGCAAATGGTGGTCACTCCAGATACTGACTGGTATCCAGGCCCCTACCCTTTTTTAAAGATATCTGTGACCAGCAGATGCATATCTGTATTCCCAGTCATGTGAAATTAATAGATTATGGCCTAATTAATTTATTTCAGTTGACAGATTTCTTTATATGAACTGTAACACAGTAAAATCTTTGAAATTGTTGTCACACCCTGACCATAGTTTACTTTGTATGTTTCTATGTTTTGATTGGTCAGGGTGTGATCTGAGTGGGCATTCTATGTTGAATGTCTTGTTTGTCTATTTCTATGTCTGGCCTGTAATGGTTCTCAATCATAGGCAGGTGTTAGTCATTGTCTCTGATTGGGAACCATATTTAGGTAGCCTGGGTTTCACTGTGTGTTTGTGGGTGATTGTTCCTGTCTCTGTGTTTTGCACCAGATAGGACTGTTTTAGGTTTTCATACGTTTGTTGTTTTGTTAGTTTATTCGTGTACAGTTTTCTTTATTAAAGTACAATGAATAACAACCACGCTGCATTTTGGTCCGCCTCTCCTTCTACAGACGAAAGCCGTGACAGAATCATCCACCACAACAGGACCAAGCGGTGTGGTAACAGGCAACAGCAACAGCAGGAGAAACAAAGAGAGGAATGGACATGGGAGGACGAATTAGACGGAGAAGGACCCTGGGCTCAGCCTGGAGAATATCGCCGTCCCAAAGAAGAACTGGAGGCGCGAAAGCGGAGAGGCGCCGGTATGAGGAGGCAGCACGGCGACGCGGATGGAAGCCCGAGAGTCAGCCCCAAAAATGTCTTGGGTGGGGGGGGGGGGGCTCAGGGAGAGTGTGGCAGAGTCAGGAGTCAGACCTGAGCTAACTCTCCCTGTTTATCGTGAGGAGCCAAGGAGGAGACCAGAACCAGAGCCGGTGTTGGAGGTGAGCGAAACAGAGACTGTGAAGGAGTTAATGAGAAATTGGAGGAGAGAGTAATGAGGGAGTTGCTGTGTTGGTGCTTTAAGTATGGAATTCGCCCGACGGAGCGTATCGGGGATTTGATGGCACCTGGGTCAGCGCTCCATACTCATCCTGAGGTGCGTGTTAGTCGGCTGGTGAAGTTGGTGCCAGCCTCACGCACCAGGCCTCCTGTGCACCTCCCTAGCCTTGCACGTCCTGTGCCAGCACTGCTCTCAAGATCTCCAGTACGCCTTCACGGTCTAGCCCATCCTGTGCCACCTCCACACACCAGCCGTCCGATGGCAGCTCCCCGCACCAGGCTTCCTGTGCGTGTCCTTGGCCCAGTACCACCAGTGCCAGCACCACGCATCAGGCCTACAGTGCGCCTCGCCTCTCAAGCGCTGCCGGAGCCTTCCTCCTCTCCCGCCTGTTCAGCGCTGCCCGAGCCTTTCTCCTCTCCTGCGCTGCCGGAGTCTCCCGCCTGTTCAGCGAAGCCAGAGCCTTCCTCCTCTACAGCGCTGCCAGAGTCTCCCGCCTGTTCAGCGCAGCCAGAGCCTTCCTCCTCTCCTGCGCTGCTGGAGTCTCCCGCCTGTTTAGCGCTGCCAAAGCCTTCCGCCTCTACAGCGCTGCCGGAGTCTCCTGCCTGTTTAGCTCAGCCAGAGCTGTCAGTCTGCATGGAGCAGCCAGAGCTGTCAGTCTGCATGGAGAAGCCAGAGCTGTCAGTCTGCATGGAGCAGCCAGAGCTGCCAGTCTGCATGGAGCAGCCGGAGCTGCCAGTGTGCATGGAGCTGTCAGTCTGCAGGGAGCTGTCAGTCTGCAAGGAGCTGTCAGTCTGCAAGGAGCTGCCAGTCTGCAAGGAGCTGCCAGAGCTGCCAGTCTGCATGGAGCAG
The DNA here is from genome assembly GCF_036934945.1 of Oncorhynchus masou masou. Classification (NCBI taxonomy): domain Eukaryota; kingdom Metazoa; phylum Chordata; class Actinopteri; order Salmoniformes; family Salmonidae; genus Oncorhynchus; species Oncorhynchus masou. Next base: position 27,485,240 of record NC_088228.1, read on the forward strand.
CCAGAGCTGCCAGTCTGCAAGAAGCCGCCAGAGCTGCCAGTCAGCATGGAGCAGCCAGAGCCGCCAGTCAGCATGGAGCAGCCAGAGCCGCCAGTCAGCATGAAGCAGAGCCTTCCTCCTCTCCTGTGCTGCCGGAGTCTCCCGCCTGTCCCGCTTCTGCCGGAGTCTCCTGCCTGTCCGGCGCTGTTGCCGGAGTCTCCCGCCTGTCCGGCGCTGTTGCCGGAGTCTCCCGCCTGTCAGGCGCTGCTGCCGGAGTCTGAAGAGCCCCTCTGTCCCGAGCTGCCCCTCTGTCCCGAGCTGCCCCTCTGTCCCGAGCTGCCCCTCTGCCCCGTGTTATTAAGTAGGGTTGCCATGGCTAGGAGGTCACGGAAGCGGAAGAGGTGGGGGAAGACTACGGTGAAGTGGGGGCCATGTCCAGCACCAGAGCCGGGGGGGGGGGGGGTACTGTCACACCCTGACCATGGTTTACTTTGTATGTTTCTATGTTTTGGTTGGTGAAGGGTGTGATCTGAGTGGGCATTCTATGTTGAATGTCTTGTTTGTCTATTTCTATGTCTGGCCTGTAATGGTTCTCAATCATAGGCAGGTGTTAGTCATTGTCTCTGATTGGGAACCATATTTAGGTAGCCTGGGTTTCACTGTGTGTTTGTAGGTGATTGTTCCTGTCTCTGTGTTTTGCACCAGATAGGACTGTTTTAGGTTTTCGCACGTTTGTTGTTTTGTTAGTTTATTCGTGTACAGTTTTCTTTATTAAAGTACAATGAATAACAACCACGCTGCATTTTGGTCCGCCTCTCCTTCTACAGACGAAAGCCGTGACAATTGTTGCATTTATATGTAACGGTATTCGTCGTCGGAAGATGAGGCATCATCGGACCAATGCGCAGCGTGTTCATTCTGACTTTATTAAACTGAACACTAATAACAAAATAACAAAGGGAATAACCGAAACAGTCCTAAAATGTGCAAAACACTAAACAGAAATTATCTATCCACAAAAACCCTGTGGGAAAAAGCTACCTAAGTATGGTTCCCAATCAGAGACAACGATAGACAGCTGTCCCTGATTGAGAACCATACCCGGCCAAAACAAAGAAATACAAAAACATAGAAAAAGGAACATAGAATGCCCACCCAAATCACACCCTGACCAAACCAAAATAGACATAAAAAGCTCTCAGTTCAGGGCGTGACATTATATTTGTGTTCAATGTAGTTAGTTTTGCAACAGTATTGAAAATACATTTTGGATTGTGTACGTGACCAAAAAACGTTGATTTGATCTGATTTAATTTTTGTCAGGAACAACTTTTGAAAGAGGGAATTGTCACCCTGGGGAACCTGGGTTTGTTTTGAACATGGCCAATGCATTTCTAGGTCAGTGAGATGTGTTTCCCACGAAGAGGGCGGGCCTGGGCTTCTCGCGTCGAACTCTCAGGTGGTGGCAGGTAACCTAGCGGTTAGGAGTGTTGGCCCAGTAACCAAAAGGGGTGCTGGTTTGAATCGTCGACTCGGGGAAAATCAGCAGATGTGCCCTTGAGAAAGGCACTTAACCCTAATTGTCCCTGTAAGTCGTTCAGGATAATAGCGTTTGGTAAATATATATTTTTTTTTTCTTGTTGGGGGGGCTGAAAATAAATGTAGTCCTGCTTTGTTGCATTTCTCACAAGCCTCAATGTTATACTGATCACAATGTACATTTGTGCGCATGTAGATATAGTTGTCTTTGTTCGATAGAGCTATTGGACGTCTTTCAGCGAAGTTTCTATTGGTGGAGTCGTTGATAAATGTTCAAGGTGACACATTTTTTCTGCCTTCTCTGAAAGATTACAACTTGGTGTGGGGCGGTGCTTAGGGCTCTGGCCCTGTCTCTCTCCCAAGGCAAAGCTTTTTGAAAGGGAGGCGGACACAACGCAAATCCTCTCAGGAAAATGTGAATCATTTGACCAGACCACAGTCAAGTGATTCTTCTCATCAACACAATGTATTTTGATGTTCCCTTCGCTAGCTGCATGGTGACATTCAATGATTATGACAGTGGACGCATTTCAATCTCACAAATTGAGAGGCATGATGCAATATAAAGTTAGGGCCATGAACAGATGTAAATCAATATTATTGGCTATCCAGCAAGCTAGCTAGCTAAGTTTATTAACAGTGAGAGGAAACAGTAATACAACCATTTACTGTTGTACATCTCTGAGACTGATGATCTGGTTTTACTAGAAAATGTTTGCCTAAACATGGCTGAAGCTACTGTCGTGCTGCCTATCTAGGCAAATGTGTACTGCCTGACCACTGTTGAAATGTTGAGGGCTACGACACATTTCAGCCTCGATATGGTTCTAAATGTAGAATAGATGATCATTTATATATTTTTATTTTATTATTTTTCTTACAGACATTACTGTGTTGTGTGGTGCCGGGGCTTCTTCCTGGAGTGGATTCTAGATGGAGAGAACACAATTTATTTTGCTGTGTGTGTCATTGGAGCAGAACTGGCTTGGATGAGATCTTTAAGGTCAGGGCCCTCAGCAAGGCTCACAAAATCCTTTTAGATCCAAGCCAGACCCTGTATGCTGACTTTTAACTACTCCCCTCTGGGTGCAGGTATAGGGCACCCCCCAGCAGGAAAAACAGAACTAGACAATCATTTGTGCCAGGTGTGATATCCCTCCTAAACAGCTCAGGCTAATGTTCCTATCGAGCCAGTAAGGCCGACAGTCTACTCTCTTTTTATTGGTATGAATTTTATATTGTCAATTAGTTTTCTACTGTATTTAAACACACATATAAACATGGACATGATTTTATTTTACCAGGCAAGTCAGTTAAGAACAAGAGTAGGGGCAAAGGCACCGGATGGCAGGCAGGCTCAGGGTCAGGGGCAGGCATAGCGGTCAGGCAGTTGGGCTCAGAGTCAGGACAGGCAATGGTCAAAACCAGGAGGACGAGAAAAGAGAGACACGAGAAAAGCAGGAGTTGAGAAACTTGACAAACAGAGAAACAAACTGGTTGACTTAACAAACAAGACGAACTGGCCACAGACAAACACAGAACACAGGTATAAGTACCCATGGGATATTGGAGAAGATGGGCGACACCTGGAGAGGGGGGAGACAAGCACAAGGACAGGTGTAACAGATCAGGGCGTGACAGCAACAAATGTCGCCATGGGGACGATAAAGCCCGTAAAGTAAAGAAAGTGTCCAGTGAACTGTATCCCTCTCTAGATGAATTGGACATTATGCTGGATTACAAGCAGTAGATGACTGAAGGCGAGCTGAATGTCAGTATGAACATGATAACACCCCTCTCATCATTTGCTGATAAGCAGATGTCTGCACTTTACGCAACACAACAGCTGCTCCTAAGTAACACAGCTATACAAGCATTCCCTGAACTTTACAACACTGATCATACTGTATGTGTATTTGTAAATGGCAATTTCATCATGACCACCTCTCCCATCATCTGCTGATCACCAGTTCTCTATACTATACTACACATGGGACACAGTGGCAGGGTAGCCTAGTGGTTAGAGCGTTGGACTAGTAACCGAAAGGTTGCAAGATCTGCCTTGTTCAGGGGTAGAATGACAGATTTTTACCTTGTCAGCTTGGGGATTTCCAAACTGTCAGTTTTGTGTGTGTTACTTTTACCATGTAACATTCTTGTTGAATACCCAGTTCTCTTTTTGAGTCAACATTAGTGTTTTATTTTTTATTTTAAATAGAGCCTTTATTTAACTAGGCAAGTCAGTTAAGAACAAATTCTTATATACAATGACGGCACTGCCCTTGACATATATTTGGATATATCGGAATGTTTTAATGTCTGTTTGATGCTACTGAGCCCTGTACAGCTCATATACAGTGCATTCAGAAAGTTTCAGAGCCCTTGTCTTTTTCTACATTTTGTTACGATACAGCCTTGTTCTAAAATGTATAGAATCATTTTTTGCTCATCAAACCTACACACAATACCCCATCAGAAAAATCTGAATTTTAGAATTTTGTAAAATGTATTAAAAAAAGAAAACTGAAACCAGTACTTTGTTGAAGCACATTTGACAGCCATTACAGCCTCGAGTCTTATTGGTTATGACTCTACAAGCTTGGCACACCTGTATTTGGGGAGTTTCTCCCATTCATCTCTGCAGAGCCTCTCAAGCTCTATCAGGTTGGATCAGGAGTGTCGCTGCAAACCTATTTTCAGGTATGTCCTGTTGGAAGGTAAACCTTTGACCCAGTCTGAGGTCCTGAGCACTCTGGAGAATGTTTTCATCAAGTATCTCTCTGTACTTTTCTCTGTTCATCTTTCTCTCAATCCTGACTAGTCTCCCAGTCCCTGCTGCTGAAAAACATTCTCAAAGCATGATGCTGCCACCACCATATTTCACCGTAGGGATGGTGCCAGGTTTCCTCCAGACGTGAAGTGTTCAATCTTGGTTTCATCAGACCAGAGAATCTTGTTTCTCATGGTCTGAGAGTCCTTTAGGTGGGCTGTCATGTGCAGCCCACCAAGCTCCTTCTCCCCCGATTGCTCAGTTTGGCCGGGCGGCCAGCTGTAGGAAGAGTCTTGGTGGTTCCAAACTTCTTCCATTTAAGAATGATGGAGGCCACTGTGTTCTTGGGGATCTTCAATGCTGCAGACATGTTTTGGTACCCTTCCCCAGATCTGTGCCTCGACACAATCCTGTTTTGGAGCTCTACGGACAATTCCATTGACCTCATGGCTTGGTTTTTGCTCTGACATGCACTGTCAACGGTTGGACCTTATATCGACAGATGTGTCTAATCAATTGAATTTACCACAGGTGGACTCCAAATCAAGTTGTAGAAACATCTCAAGGATGATCAATGGAAACAGGAGCTCAAGCTCAAGTCTCATAGCAAAGGGTCTGAATACTTATTTATATAAGGTATTTATGTTTATTTTAATACGTTTGCAAAAATGTTTAAAAAACAGTATTGTGTGTAGATTGATGAGGGGAAAAAATGATGTTAATCCATTCCATATTTATTTTATGGTGGTTCTACACCAAAGCCAGGTGAAACTAATTCCTAGTTTCACTTTTATTTCCATAAAAACATCAGAAACCAATACAATACTTTCAGCTGTAGATTGCATACTTATAGTTCTGCATGGTTCATCTTCGATATTATTCTACTAGGCCAGGCAGAACTAGAAGTATACAACCTACAGAATAAAGGAGAAAATATCCTGTGGAATTCTGGTACTGTAGTGGTTCCATCCCCTAGTAAGGAACTGGCATTAGATGGTTAGTTCTGTGAATCAGACAATTAATAGAGATATCTGTAACATCAAAACATGTCATTACAGTTTGTAAAAAACAGTAGTTGTTCAAAGTGAGACCTTTCTCTGTACAAAAAAAACAGTAAGACATTTTGAATACAAAGGAATAACATGGTATTATTTGATTACTACTACAGTCAGTGAGTCACTTGGCCGTGTCTTGCTATATAAAGCAGGCAGACAGGTTTCAAGGCATTCAGCTACTATTCGACTGAACGTTAGAATGGGCAAAACGAGAGAGCTCAGTGACTTTGTTATGATCGTCAGTGTCAGGCGTGGCGGTTCTCGTATCTCAGAAACGGCTGGCCTTCTTGGCTTTCACGGATGACAGTTTCTTTGGTTTACCGAGAATGTTGCGACAAACAAAACACATCCAGCTAGCGGCAGTCCTGTGGGTGAAAACAGGTTGTTGATGAGAGGTCGAAGTAGAATTGCACGAATCGTACAAGCTACGAGGTGGGCCACAAACAGACAAACAACGATGCAGTACAACAGTGGTGTGCAGAACATCATCTGGGAAAGTACAACTCGTCGCTCTCTGTCACGGATGGGCTATTGCAGTGGCCGACCACACCGGGATCCACTCCTATCAACTATAAACGAGAAGAAGAGGCTCCAGTAGGCATGCGATCACCAACACTGGCCACTTGAGGAGTGGAAAAATATCACCTGGTCCTATGAATCCCGGTTCCTGTTGCATCATGCTGATTTCAGAGTCAGGATTCGGCATAAGCAGCATGAGTCCATGACCCCACCCGGCCTGGTGTCAACTGTACAGGCTGGTGGCGGTGGTGTAATGGTGTGGGCAATGTTTTACCAGCACATGTTAGTTCACTTGATACCAACTGAGCAATGTTTCCACGCCCCCAATATTTCAGGTTATTCTGGAGCCAAAGGGGGTTACGACCTGGTGCTAGATGGGTGTACCTAATAAACGATTCACTGAGTGTATAAACAAACAATATCAGTTACAGGGCCCCTGCAACATTGCAACATATCACTGCCAGAGTAGGTATTCAGGCAATTCGCTCTAGTTTTGACAGGGTAATGGAGTGCCGTCAAACTAAGGTGCGCCTGTCTGTTAGACATACTAGCTTAGTGTGTTTTGATGTGGTACAGCAGAGTAAACAGAGTTGTAGGGAAGATGAGGGAGAAGGCTTTATTGTAACTGCTGAATGGCAGTGGTATCTAATGGCACTTGCTGGGTGGGTTGGTGGGCTGGGGAAGATGAGACTCTTCGTGGTTCTAGCAAATGTCCTGTCTCAATGTCAACAGTGAAGAGGCGACACCGGGAAGCCATATCTCAGACTGGTCGATTTTTGGAGTTACTTTTGGATACCGTAATAAAGTTTGGTTTCCCCCATTATCCTCTGCTCTCTGCGCTTGACCCACCACTCCTGGCTGTGTGACATAAAGTCAGAAAGTCTTTGTTTCTGGACATTTTGAGCCTGTAATCGAACCCACAAATGCTGATGCTCCAGATACTCAACTATTCTAAAGAAGGCCCGTTTTATTGCTTCTTTAATCAGGGCAACAGTTTTCAGCTGTGCTAACATAATTGCAAAAGGGCTTTCTAATGATCAATTAGCCTTTTAAAATGATAAACTTGGATTAGCTAACACAGCATGCCATTGGAACACAGGAGTGATGGTTGCTGATAATGGGCCTCTGCACGCCTATGTAGATATTCCATAGAAAACCTGCTGTTTCCAGCTACAATAGTCATTTACAACATTAACAATGTCTACAATGTATTTCTGATCAATTTGATGTTATTTTAAATGGACAAAAAATGTTATTTTCTTTCAAAAACAAGGACCCCAAACTTTTGGATGGTAGTGTAAACTTTGGGTTTATTTAAGCAGGGCACTGTGGAAGAACTCTAGATAATAAAGAAGAAGAGGGAAGACGAAATTACATGATTACATGGTCTGGAACATACTCTGTCTGGTCGTTAGGCTACATCTAACCACTTGTGAACCTCATCGCACAAACACATACAAACACTTCCCAAATTCATGTTTATGCCATGTTTACTGTATATTGAGCTGGCTTAGCCATCAGTTTGTAAATATTTTGCCGACTTACCATCAACAGAGCTGGAGATGAAAGCACATGCTGGTGGAATCAGATTCTGTACCACCTGGACCCAAACACACAACAATGCACAATTTAACCACCCCGCTAATTTTCTTGATCTTGGATAGCATTGGCTGCTTAATCACACCTAACCAGGCCATTTCAACATAAATATTGTCAACTTGCTGTTAGCCAGCTGACGTAAACTCACTCACTTTTCTACATCGCCTTGGTCCGTACAATTGACCTTATTTTTGCACCCAAAAAAAGTAATACTCCCAGATCAACTGTAATATCAATGTAAAGCACAATTTCTCCCCTTTCCAACAAAATGAATGACGAGACCTTCATGATGTCCACCTCTGCATAATTCAAGAAGGCAATGAGCTTCTTCGGGTCTTTTTAAAAATGTTGGGTGGGGAGCGAAGCGAAGGCTACGAAATGATCTGGAAAGGGGGAAATATGTTGTGTGAAGAAGCAGGTGCTTTCACCCTATTTGTCCAACTAATTAACTTTAAAATGTAAATAATACAAAGAGTTCATGTAATGTCTCATTACATACCTGTTTGAAGGTTTGTGTCGAATTTGAAGAGTGATTTAGGGCTGCGCTAACGTTAGCCTCACAAGTCAACTGCAGCTGTTGCGGCTTTTGAGTGTCATGATGGCTCGTAGTAATGATGTGCAAAAAAATGCAATTAGCACCCTAGTCATGAAATATTAGTTTAATATAAGCAATAATTATTTTAATTTAGACAAAAATCATGAATAATTACGTTTTCTTGCAAGTGTATATGTTTAGGCATGATTTTCATCTGCGAGAGAAGGGCTAACCCTTGTGGAAAGAGACTGTAAGGCACAAAAAGAGCGCCTTGTACCTTACAGAGTGACACGTCACGATGTAGGGTACAGTGTCAGAGGGGTCAGTTTTTTCATCTTTTCTCCAATACTGTTAGTCCATTACATTATTGTCAATCAACGCTGAGTCGAAATGTAGTTCACACCCCGGATTTTGATGTCAACACAATCACTACAGTCCCATTCGTTTTCATTGCAGCCTCGTTTGAATGTCGCGGTTACGCACATTTTTACGGAATGGGGTGAGTTTATGTTAGCTAGCTTTAGTCAGCAGCAATATCGCTAGCCAGCTGAGAACGAACCAATAAACCATAGACAATTTATACACATTCATCATTACTACCAACACACAAACAGAGGTTGAGTTATCTAATAGCCTGATAATGCTTTCAGAGTTAGGTAGCTAGCAAGATTAGGTTACCTCTAATCAAGCTCCTCTCGTGAGCTGATGTTGGTTGATTGGAAGTCTTCCATTTTGATTTGAGGAAAACAATCAATGGTAACCTAATTGCATCACTTCTTAGCTGGCATCGTTTGAATTTCCCAGCAGTTCTGACTAAAAATCCCTCTGATAATCTTCTGGACGAAATGTTAGTCCAAGTTGGTGGGCACACCCCATCTACCTTGTCTCGCGGTATCGGACATTTGCTATGAAAGCCGGACCTTGTGGTTCACTATGAGCAGAGGAATAGACAGGAAGTGGAAACTTCCTGAGTCTACGAGAGAAATAAAAATGTATTTGTTCTCGCTTTCGGTTAATATAGAAATGATTATATACAGTGGCAGAGCTACAGTGGAATTTCACTTTAAAGCCTAGCTCTTCTGAAAGATTTTAAACACCAATTACCAAAGCAAAGACTTAGTTATTTAGTTGATAAGGAGGGTAGTCTCAAAATCAAAGTGTGAACTAAACTTGTCGAGTCCTTTTTTTGGCCATCGCTTTTCACACACGAGCCAAGCTATTTTCTGCCTTGTGATTCGTGTCTAGAAATGTAACACATGTTTTAGAGTGTTTCATCATCCGTCCATACTTTGGCTTTGATGTGAGATCCTAGATGATATAGCTATTCCACTAAAGATCATTAAAATGTTTGATTGATCTCTGTGTTGGGTCACAGACTGAGTGACATGGGGCGCACTTTATCTTGACAGTGGTAGTGGTATAGCTTCGCATCAAGTTATCAGCTGGTGTGAAAGGCTCATTAAACGAGTATGGGAACAGTTCACAGGCTTTTAAGTTTCTCTTTTCGCTGCTCTGTGTGTATTTTTGCATGTACTTACTTGCAAGGTGGATGTGTGTACTTGACTACACTGTATGTCTAGCTAGCTCTATGACTTTGAGTACTAAGTCCTTGTCCATCCAGTCACACAATGAGGCGGGCTGAAGCTAGATGTCAATAACTTGAGACAGAGACACCATCCATCTATCCATCATTCACAAGGACCTAATGGCCCGCCTGAGGCAGCCAGCCATGTTGGACTGTGTGTTTGATGTGTGCATCCCACAGGATACCCTTTTGATGTCCAAATATCAGTTGGCATCGCAGTGTCAGGGCTCACAAATGGCTTTTTCTAATCCACTTGTTGTGGGGGAGTTGTTTCTTTCAACCCCCTTTTTTGAAGCCCAGGCCAAAAATGTACTTAGACACAAACATCCCTTAGACGCCTGACTGTCTCTCACCCCAACCCCTCTCCCCACTGTCATTGTGTGATTTGACTAGCTAATACATTTCCGTAGTGGAGAGAACGAGAGAGGGAAAGAGAGGAGAGCGAGGGCATCAGGAAATCTCAAATGATGAGATGTCAAGCAGGGCGGACCATAATTGTTAATTACATTTATCCCAGTGCTTTTGGAGAGCAGCCACAGTGCTTTCAGGAATATGAAGTGGTGTCATCAACATGCTCCAGGTTCAACCTTTAAATGGGCCAGGAGAGCGTTCTCTCTGCTCAGTCCTGAAACTCCATATCGGACCATATTCCAGTCTCCCGACCTGACGGAAGAAGGTGGGCACATAACAGAACACAGCACACAGACATGTCAATGCTAAACGTCTGGACAGGACAGATATGTTCTCCAGGTATTAAGCAGAGTGAAACATGGACTCAGTCAACATGTCCACAGACATGAAAATGTGCTGTCAGTATGCAGTGACATGGACTAATAAGTACCTCCAGTAAAAGCATGACTTTGAGTTGGTTTAGTGTATATTGAAAGGGTTTGTGTCGGTTAGGAAATCTGTTCTAGAATGTTTGTCTTGGCCAGAGGCGTTTACTTACTCCATCTCTCACTAATTGACAGTTTAGATGTGATAAAATACCCTTTTTTCATTTTTTTCTCCTGGCCCTGAAACGTCCCACGAGGCACCGCTCATAAAATGTTCCATAAACAAAGTCTATACAGGTAGAGATAAAGGTCCAACGCAACATCTGTCCACAATAAATGTGAAACGTACTTTGACTCTCCCACCCACTCACAGCATGGTTTGATTTTTCAACAAAAAAAATCGCTGTTTCTTCAGTGGTTCAGGGCGTCCACAGACTAACTAAACCCAGTGACACGGCCTCTTAGAGGAGCTTTAAAGTGCAAATTGTGTCATTCAAAGTGCAACCTGTGAAATATGCATATGCTCTTTGCAAACATTTATAATTCAAGAATGTGAAAAAGGCCTCATAACTCCCCCGACAACCCTCAATCAGGGCTTAATTAAGTCATCGGGAGCACATAGTCCTCCCCTGCAGGTGCAAATGTACCAATTTGACAAAGCGCTCAAATTTTCAGGTCATCGACATTTGTGTGGATGTAGTTGCTTTGCTGGTAACTTGTGGATGTGGATGTAACTGCTTTGCTGGTAACTTGTGGATGTGGATGTAACTGCTTTGCTGGTAACTTGTGGATGTGGATGTAACTGCTTTGCTGGTAACTTGTGGATGTGGATGTAACTGCTTTGCTGGTAACTTGTGGATGTGGATGTAACTGCTTTGCTGGTAACTTGTGGATGTGGATGTAACTGCTTTGCTGGTAACTTGTGGATGTGGATGTAACTGCTTTGCTGAGACCATTGCTGGGGCCAGATGAACATTTCTCTAGACAACATCTGGGAGACACCCCACATTGAAGTGAACATTGAGAGATTTAACACATTTTCATATTCATTGGCCCTGTGCTTCTCACATACGTATATTCCTCACTTGATCGAGACAACATATTTAACGGGAGAGGGAGCAAAGCATGTGTTCTTCATGTGTGTGAGCGCAGAAATGGAATTAATAAGTGTTTTTTGACTTTTCAAAGTGGCACTGAAAGCATAAAACAGGCAAAAGCACATGAAGTTATTCGTTATGTTTCCTAATGTTAGTCACCAGTAATGTATTAATGTGTCTCGAAGCCCCTTGAAATCCTAAACCACTTAACCGTCTTTCTGCGGAGTAAAGAGAGACAATCATCCTGCTTATTTTGTTCACATTGCTTACAGAAAGAAGGCTATTTTAAAAGCACATTGCAATGATCCTTTTGTATGTCCTTGATTCAATTTTTCAAGAAAATGATGTTGTTACATTACGAAAAGGACGCTCCTCGTGAAATATGTAGTTGTGCAAAGCAGTTTCACCTTGGTTTTAATGAAAATACAATTGACCTCACAGACACAAATTGATTTTTAAACAAATGATTGTTAGGCCCACAGGATTGTAATTGCAGAAATAGATGGCCATAATTGAAAAGCAATTAACATTATGTTTAGAACAATGGTTGGTGGTAGTTAAGTTTTATACAAAGCGTTGCGGAGACTTTTTTCATAATCTTTCTACATCACACGGCAACAATATTATGCCTTTTGCACATTGTTTAAAGTTTATAGTAATTCTGATGTGTATAACATCTGTCATTTTAACACTACAACATATCCTACTAACTTTGTCCCCAATGCATGTTTTATTAATCAACCTGTTCTCAAGTGGACTGTTGGGACAACTTTTGATTTGAACACACACACACACACACACACACACACACACACACACACACACACACACACACACACACACACACACACACACACACACACACACACACACACACACACACACACACACACACACACACACACACACACACACACACACACACACACACACACACACACACAGCTCCCCACCAATCCTACTTGCCACCCCGGAACCATCTGTCAGACAATGTTAATTAGTTTTATGGAGTTCTTGGCAGACCAAGTATGACTGCACGATAATCACCCTTTTATTGTTTTCTATTCTATTGTTAATGTTGTTGTTGTTGTTTTGTGCCTTGTCCTAATTAAAAGTTCAGAGTGTCTAGGAATTAGTTCAGGCTGCCCTTTTAGTGCTTCTGAATCACTGCTTATTCTGCAAAGGCAATGTGAGGATGGAGGGAGCATGTGTGAATGAAGTGGCTGTGTGTGAGTGAAGATAACAGTAGCCAGAGTTGAAAGTAGATTTATCTCAGTAATAGTGTCACCAACGCGGTGTAGGGATGTTATGGTGTCAGTAATAAAGGTCATTTTGTGTCGTCAGGATCAGGGAAGGAAAAGGGGGTCATACAGTGCATTCGGAAAGTATTCAGACCCCTTGACGTTTTCCACATATTGCTACGGTACAGCCTTATTCTAAAATTAATGACATCTAATTTCCTCTCATCAATCTAAAACACAATACCCCATAATTACAAAGCAAAAACAGGTTATTATACTTTTTTGCCAGTGTATTAAAAAAAAAAAAAACTGGCCTCCCGAGTAGCGCTGTGGTCCAAGGCACTGCAATGTGCCACTAGAGATTCTGGGTTCGAGTCTAGGCTCTGTCGCAGCCGGCCGTGACCGGCACAATTAGCCCAGCGTCGTCCGGGTTAGGGGAGGGTTTGGCCGGTAGGGATGTCCTTGTCCCATTGTGCACTAGCTACTCCTTTGGTGGTCCGGGCGAAAAGCACACTGACACGGTCGCCAGGTGTACGGTGTTTCCTCTGACAAATTGGTGCGGCTGGCTTCCGGGTTAAGTGGGTATTGTGTCAAGAAGCAGCGCGGCTTGGTTGGGTTGTGTTTCAGAGGATGCACGGCTCTCGACCTTTGCCTCTCCTGAGTCTGTACAGGAGTTGCAGCGATGAGACAAGACAGTAACTACCTATTGGATACCACAAAATTGGTTAGAAAAAGGGTTATACATAAAAAAATAGATATATAATAATACTATGAAATAATAATACATTTCCAAAAGTATTCAGACCCTTTACTCACTACTTTGTTGAAGCACCTTAGCCAGTGAATACAGCCTAGTCTTCTTTGGGATGATGCTACAAGCTTGGCACATCTGCATTTGGGGAGTTTCTCCCATTCTTCTCTGTAGATCTTCTCAAGCTCTGTCAGGTTGGATGATGAGCGTTGCTGCACAGGTCCGGGCTCTGGCTGGGCCACTCAAGGACATTCAGAGACTTGTCCCGAAGTCACTCCTGCGTTGTTTTGGCTGTGTACTTAGGGTAGTTGTCCTGTTGGGTGGTTAACTTTCGCTCTGGAACAGGTTTTCATCACGGTTCTCTCTGTACTTTGCTCTGTTCATCTATCTCTCAATGCTGACTAGTCTCCCAGTCCCTGCTCCTGAAAAACATCCCCACAGCGTAATGCTGCCACCACCATGCTTCACCGTAAGGATGGTGCCAGGTTTCCTCCAAATGTGATGCTTGTGTTAAATCTTGGTTTCATCAGACCAGAGAATCTTGTTTCTCATGGTCTGAGTCTTTAGGTGCCATTTGACAAACTCCAAGTGGGCTGTCATGTGCCTTTTCATGAGGAGTGGCTTCCATCTGGCCACTGCCATAAAGGCCTGATTGGTGAAGTGCTGTAGAGATGGTTGTCCTTCTGGAAGTTTGTCCCATCTCCACAGAAGAATTCTGTCGGAGTGACCATTGGGTTCTTGGTCACTTACCTGACCAATGCCCTTCTAGGTTCTAGGTGGTTCCAAACTTCTTCCATTTAAAAATGATGGAGGCCACTGTGTTCTTCGGGACCATCAATGCTGCAGAAAGGTTTTGGAACCCTCCCCAAATCTGTTCCTCGACACAATCCTGTCTCAGAGCTCTACGGACAATTCCTTTGACTTCATGGCTTGGCTTTTGCTCTGACATGCACTGTCAACTGTGGGAGCTTATATAAACAGGTGTGTGCCTTTCCCAATCATGTCCAATTAATTGAATTTCCCACGTGGACTGCAATCAAATTGTAGAAAACATTTCAAGGATGATCAATGGAAACAGGATGCACCTAAGATACATTTTGAGTCTCATAGCAAAATATATATTTATATTTGTTTTGTTTTCTAATAAATGCGCAAACAAATCTAAAAAGCTGTTTTCATTTTGTTGTTATGGTTTATTGTGTGTAAAATATCATTTAACTCATTTTAGAATAAGGCTGTAACGTAACAAAATGGAAGAGGTCTGAATATTTTCTGAATGCTCTGTATAGGGAGAGGGTTGCACTTCAGTAGGTTGTCATGGTCCAAAAAATTTGAAGATACTATGAATAGATTTTACACTAAAATCTGTGTCCTCATTCTAAGAGATTACCCATTCTCACAGTAATAGATATCAAAAATCAAAACATCTATTTTTAATGAATTGAAACATAAAAAGGCTGTACAACAAGGGTATTGACTTTTGGGTTACTACTAATGGGGTTTGTTCTGAAAGTCCCTCTAAACTATAACTAGTGGTGCTGTAACAGTAGCTAATGTTTTCTCTCTGAGGGGATGGCTGGCTACTGTTTGAACCACAAAGGTCACTCCCTGGGACTCGTCTGTTGGACAAACCCACCAACAATGCCTTAGAAATTCACACCATGCCTGTCTCACTCCACACTCCTCCCATTTCTGTGGCATTCCTCTCTTTCTTCTTTCTCCCTGGGGTACAATACAAGTCAATATTTTCACTGCATCTCTCCCCGCTCTCCATGCTTTTAATGGGCTTGAAGTTGACAGGTGGTCAGATCTGGCCGTCTCCCGAATAAGACATGTTGTCGGAGAGGTCCCTGGAGCCAGAGATTGGACATGGGCACGGCACAATCCACTTATACGCAACCCACTAAGCCCTTACATTTAACAGCACACATTAACCTGAGCTAAAACCTCCCTAAGACTTAAGAAAATGAAAAAAAGATTACGACCAGGCAAAGGAAATACACAGCCCATCTGGCATCGCTGTATTTTATGTGCTGAATTTGAAAAAAGATTTGAAAAAATAAACGTTTGCATTTTTCTCCACATATTGACCGATTCACAAACTAGAACGTTCAATCTATAGATTTCTAGATTTATCTACTCATCGTTTGAGTCTTATTCACTAATAAGTTCACATATTTGACTTTCACCATCAGTTTAGTGGTGTGGAAATGCTTCCCAGAACGCCACAGGACACCCATTGTGTATGCTACATCATCTGCCTCATGCTTCCATTAACATTTAGGTGAAGTGTATCTCTACTTGGGGTTGGAAGGTTCACATCCAAGTAATTACCTAGATACAGTACCTGGCTATACATCAGACTCAACAAGTACTTTAGTGATGCGTATAAGGTCCTTTCAGTCCAGCTTATTTAGATAGAAATGATAGATTATTATTATTTTAGATCATATTTTTTTTGTTTTTGTGGTTTGTGGTTTTGGTCATGACACAGGGTTTCAACTCCAGTATAAAATAATTGTAAAATTGCAGCCTCTTCGTGAACTGTGTATGTTGTAAAATAACATGTTATCTTTATGTCAATAGACAGACGTCCGCAGATTATAGTTAATGAGTATGATTTTGTGGAGAGAGAAGATAATGATGAGAGACAACACAACAGTTCCTAGGGCTAAACGTATGACCAGCAGTGCCAAAAGTCCCCCTTTTTCCTTGTTTGGTGTGTGATTGTGTGGTAAAAAGTATGGATGAACGGTGGGGGGTAAGATGAGTTGGGGATGAGTGGCCATGTGCCAGTTTTCCTAGTCCCAGCTCAGCTGAAGCCTATTTTGACACGCTCACACTCCCAGAGATATGGACACAGCAAGCTATGGAAACGGATTTATCTCTGTCTCTGATTCTGGTGTGACACTGTGCTCCTGACTTGGAAGCTAGTAACTCAACTGGTTTATTTCTGACACCTGCAGTATGGTATTCACATTGATAATGTATGGTGTAAATAATGTGTAAACAATGTTGAATCAACCAATGAGGGGATATAATGTTCCACCCTTCAACAAGTAGACTAGGATGTAGTGTCATAGAGTTACCATGTTTTTCTGAAAAATATCCATATTTGTCCTTGCAAAGGGTGTGTGTTGGTGGCAGGGAAGTCAGGCGCAGGTGAATCAAACTTGGTATAAACGGAGTTGTTTAATCAGTGCTTCACAAAACTCCAAAACCAAAATAATATATATATTTTTTTTTAAATGGTACAAAACCAATCGCGCACCAACACATAATACACAATCAAACAATCTCCGACCAGGACATGAGGGGAAACAGAGAGTTAAATACACAACATGAAATTGATGGGATTGGAACCAGGTGTGAAGGAAGATAAGACAAAACCAATGGAGAGTGAAAAATGGATCAGTGATGGCAAGAAGGTCGATGATGTCGACCGCCGAACACCACCCGAACATGGAGAGGGACCGACTTCGGCGGAAGTAGTGACAGTCCTCTATTAAGTCTTCTAGTAATTCAGCATTCCTGGTGATCATCTGTCAGTTTTAATCTATTCTGAAAACTTAGAAAGCTGTAGTAATCATGTAGCCTCTTTGAAACCAGTGATCTCACCATTATGGCTATTAAATTCATCTGGTTTGCCATGCTGTTTGTTCACACAACTAGTGATGACCAAACACTTACAGTACTTACGCATACACTGGACTCATTGTCATCAATGTTTAGATTAGTTTTATAAGCTTACGGGTTCGAGTCCCGCTCCTTGAAAGCGGCAGCTCTACCCTTTAGCTCAGTGCGAATGTTGCCTGGAATCCATGGCTTCTGGTTGGGGTATGTACGTACAGTCACTGTTGGGACAACGTCCTCAATGCACTTATTGATAAAGCCAATGACTGAAGTGGTATACTCCTCAGTGCCAGGGGAAGAATCCCAGAACATATTCCAGTCTGTGCTAGCAAAACAGTTCTGTAGTTTAGCATCTGCTTGGTCTGACCACTTTTTTATAGACCGATTCACTGGTGCTTCCTTCTTAAATGTTTCTTGTAAGCAGGAATCAGGAGGATAAAATTATGGTCAGATTTGCCAAAAGGAGGGCGATGGAGAGCTTTGTATGCGTCTCTGTGTGTGGAGTAAAGGTGGTCTAGA